>NC_029775.3:57432631-57458468 GCF_000817695.3 Arachis duranensis | reverse complement strand
TATATTTTATTTGATATAATCTATAAAAATTATATTTTGTTGTTTCTAAGTATAATAAGATGCTTATTATTTTGGGCAATGCTATATCTATTATTTTTACATATATTTAATTTAATAAATAAAAAAGTAGATTAACGTCTGGTCATACACTAGTTATAAAATAAAGGAGAATATATGCATTTTTTTTTCACTCACATTGATGAGAAGCTTTAAAATTCTAATTAACTTTTAATATTATTTAATTTTATACTTAGTGTTCGAAATAAATTTCAATTCTAATTGCTACATTTGCTTTTCTATAATCTACATATTATCAAATTTAATGTTGACAAAGAGACAAGTAGAGACGAATTTTGAACTATTCAATCCACTTCACCCTACTCTATCTTATATAGAACTCGTACTACTCTTACGCGTAGGTTTTGAAAATATGTATTTTAATTTTTTTTAAAGTTAAAAATTGAAACTTAAATTTAAAATTTTTATTTAAAAAAAGTTATATTATTTAAAATATAATTCGTTTTCTATTTTTTTTTCTTTTGTTATGAGAAACTTATCAACACTAAATCATCAGAGTGGTACAGGACTTTCTCTAATACTCATCACAGCCCATATGTATTCTAAGTTTCTAACCTTACCGTTGAGTAATATCATATATGTATTTGAATAAAAATATATATGTATTCAATTAAAATCGTAATTTATAATCTTATATTTTTATATTTATTTTTCTATTATTTTTAATATATAATAATTATTGTAATTATATATGTGTGCACACGTAGGCGCGCACGTGTATGTGCATGTGTGCTTGTACGTATCTCATCCCACATTGTAGTGAAACTAGCCACAAAGACAACCCGCCCCCTCACTGAATCAAGTAATTTCCTGTCTTAATTGATTGGAGAGAATGATACTTGTGGGTTCGGTTACTATTATCTTCTATTTTCTAATTTGCCTTTTATTCAATGTTCTAAAAATCGGATTAGGCCGGGTAGTTTGATCGAATTATTCAGGAATCGATCTTTTGACTGGTCCGATTAATATTTAAAATTGGTTTGCAAAAAATTAGTGCAGAAACCAATCGAATTGACAGTTAATTAGTAAATTGACTGAATCGGCCGGTTTGTTTTTTACGTTAGGGTTAAGTATGATTTTGATCCCTAACGTAGACTTTAAAAATTTATTTTGTCCCTGACCTTTTTTTTGCTACAAAATGGTTCCGAACGTTTAAATTAGCTTTAAAATCGTCTTTTGGACAAAAATACCCCTCCCTCTTCTTTTCCAAAATCAACCAGAAACAGAATCACAGAGGCACAAGCAAATGCAGAAAACAGAAGCAGGCAAAAGTAGAAAGCAGAAGCAGAATAACAACAATCAAACAACAACAACCAGAAAAACAACAACAACAACAATAACAATAGATAATGAAATCAGAACAATAACAAAAGCAGAATCAGAAGTAGAAATAAAAATAGAAACAGGCAGAAGCAGAAGCAACAAGAAGCATCAACAACAACAATGGAATAAAAGGAATAATCAAAAGCAACCAGAAGCATCATCATCAACAACAACAACAACAATAATGGAATAAATAGAAGCAAAACACCTTCCTTTAAATTTGAAAAATTAAAGAAAAAGGAATAAAAAATTGAAACAGCATTGCGGTGGTGGTGGGGGAGGAGGGGGTGCGGCAGTGAACTGCGAATCGCGAGGGGAGGAGAGCTGCGGTGGTGGTGGCGGATCGCGTGGAAAGGGCTGCAGCAGTGGTGGCAACGCCAGGAATTGCAACGAGAACAGCGATGCGGTGGTCGTGGGCTGTGAATCACGATGAGAAAGGCGCTGTGGTGGTCAGCGGTGCTGCGAATCGCGACGAGGGCACGGGTGTGGTGACGAGAAAGGCTCCGATCCTCTCTTCTCTTTCTCTCTCCCTCTGCTCTCTCCTCTCTTGACGTTAGTTTGAGTGTGTGAGAAAGAAAGGAACAGCGACGAGGAAGCAATAACGATGGCAAGGAGCAACGGCGGCGGGGAGCAGCAGCGGCGATGTGGAGATTCACTACAAGACACACGGAGGTTTGCGGCGGTAATTTGGGGGCGGTTTATCAAACCGCTGTGAATGGAAGAATTGGGGCGGTTCAACTTGAGGTTTTTGAGTGCGCAGCTAGACAATTTTAATTTGGGAGGTTTTTATCAAACCCCAACCCATTCTCTCCCTCCCTGATTGAAACATGGTGAATAACTTTTAAGGGTTCTCTCACTACCAATTCAGTCTACCTCTACCTGCGAATCCCGCAAACAAATCTCCATTCAATCCGTCACCCACGCACTGCCCTTCGATCGTTCTGGTCGCGACCTAAGTTTCTGAGATCGAGAGAGAAAGCGCATCTTCCTTCAGCACATCTCCTCCGGCAACGACGTCGTTGCTCTCTTCGTTATCAAGCTATCAATTTTTGCACTCTCTTCTTTTTTTCACTCATCTTCTATTTCTGGTGTCTTTCTCCTTTCCTTTCTATTCATTTATTTATTTTTTATTCTGATATTCTGATTGATTTGCTCTTTGATATAACAATATTTAATAAGTTTTAGTTTCTCTTAATTGAATTGTTTCAAATTCTCAAACATTCCAAGTGTTTGATGAAATACTTATTAGTTTTTTTCTCACTAAATGCAGTAATTGATGTTGATTTAGTAAAAGATTATTAATTTGTGAGGGAGGACCAAAATATGAGTGAGGATTTTAATAATGATTCCTCAAACATAGTGGTTCTATCTTTTTAGTTTTTGGAATTCCCTTATTTTTATGGATTTTATGAGCTTTAGATTTTATCTTATTTTGCTCAGTAACTGAGAGCTTAATAACCATGTTGTCATTGTATTTTTCTTGAAATCTCTATAGGCAATCATATGTTTGGAATTGGTTTCTGTTAAAATTATTAAATATAATTGCTAGCTACTAGTCATTCTATCTGGGTTCGGGGAAGATAGGGCTTTGATAGTTAATTCCTTAATCAGTTATGCCAAGGTACTATATTCTTGGCTTGATAGCAGTAATTAAGAGATTAACAGAATTTGGTTATGTCTAGGTGATCATGGGGTGAATGTAATCAAGTGATTGACAAATTTGGTTATGTCTAGAAAATCATGGGTAAATGCAATCAAGAGATTGCCTCCTTGATCTAGCTCTGATGTTTAAGTGAGTACCTAGAATAAGAAGTCTCAAAAAAGGAGTGTGCATGTTCATGTATGTTTGTGTGAGAGAGTGACAAAATGAGCTAATATTCATATACTTAGAGGCGTCTACAGGTTGAGTAATCTTGACTTGTCACTGATTAGGAACTCAGAATAGTTGGTATGAGATCTTCTATGATTGTTTTTTTCCTCTGTTGAAGTTTCTTCTCCCATTGTAAAATCAAACAACCCCATGCACAGTAAGTTAGTTAGTATGAACCCATTTGAAAATTCAAATTGTGAGCATCTGGCTTAATAGATAATGAACGTGTTATGTCAATGTTGTGTTACCCATTTCGCAGTCCAATTCCAAGTTTCTATGTGTTGATTGTGTTTTTTATATATCTTAATTGGTTTTATCTGATGTCTAAATCTGTTTCTATGTAATTTCTTTTCCTCAAAATTCTATGTAGAGGGTGCCGCCTTCAATTTGAGGTTACTTTTCAGTCTTAAAAAGTTACTTGAGATTTAAAGGTTATTAACTTCTTGCTTGTCCCAGCCTCCCAAAACTAGGTTGGTACAGTGATAGTTAAAAGTTTTTCTTACAGAAGGGGCAAGGAAATTGGTAGATTATTTTTTTGGTGCATGTGTGGCATTGGCATGGATTGTATCAAGTGCTGTAAATAAAATTCATTGGTTTAGGCTGCAGCAGCAAGAGAACTGGATAGCTTTGTCGTAAGTAATTTTTATCATTGTTAGTTTCTTTTAATGGTAATTTCTCTGTGCTTCCTATCTATTTCTTTGCATTAAATGATTTGTTTTTTTTTTGTTTTGTCTAATTTATGCATTCATTAACAGTCTGATGTGAAAAATAACACCTATTACATTGGTTTTCCTGGCTGCTATGGTGCCCTGCTTAGAGCCTCTGGGTGTCCTCTCCTTTGATTGGAACTTCAAAAATATGGGTGAGGATGATGACAATGATTCCTCAAACACGGTCATTCTATCTTTTTAGATTTTGGAATTAGCTTATTTTTATGGATTTTTATGAGCTTTGGGTTTTATCTTACTTTGCTTAGTAACTGAGAGCTTAATAACCATGTTGCTTCAAGGAAGATATGTCTAATTGAATTAGCAGTTGTTAAATTTTTTATTAAGCAAGTCAAATTATTGATTAATAATGAATTTGTTAACAGGTGATTTTTGTTGCAATCGAAGGGAGCATAAGTGTAAGTATAGAAGATTGTAAGAATCGAGTTTGAATTTCGATCACTTCCCCTTTTTGAAACTTTATGCAATTCTTCTAGATCATGTAGTAGTATATACGGAATTGGATGAAGAATTTAGAAAAGGTTTAGTGCATTTAAAGAGCAAATTAATCTTGTTGAGGCTAACAAAAGATTTAGTGCATTTAAAAAGGAGTGTTGCGTTTCAGAGTTTTGAAATTCTTTTTATGTTATTTATCTCTGGTTTTAGGGCAATTTGTAGGGATGAGCTTAGTGGTTTCTCACGGAAGTAGCTAGATTTGGAAATATATTTAAAGATCCACAATGGCACAATTTAGATCAATATTTCTTAAGGTTCGTTTATTTTACATGGCCTATCACATGATTATACATTTAAACTTTTTTTCATGATTGAATTCTTAGAGTATTAATGTTTTACAAACATTTTTCATTAGAATTTTGTACAAATATTTTTAGATTAGACTTGGACCATGATTTGGGTGATATGCAATCCACAGAAGAAGTAGAAAAGACAATGTAGGAATGTCTTTCATGAAAGTTTTTCACATGAGTTTTGCAAAGAGATAGCTAACATGATTTTAAAAGAACACAATATTATAGTACTAATTAATCACTGTCACTGAATTGTTTTGCAACTTGAATATTTAGGTATGTTCTTGTCCTTTTGGTTTGATTATTATGTCTCCAGTTTTATTTATAATCATTGAATTATTAGAGTAAAATTGGTTATTGTCTACAAGGAGAACTAAAGAGGTGGTGGCCATCATTTTTTTACTCTTCAATACTAAGGATGGATAATTAGTAAATTATAAGGAGTATTTGAACTCCCTTTCGAAGGCAGGTTTGTCTCCTCCATTTAGTGTTCTTCTTGTGTGTTATTCACTCTTTCTTTGAATACTTTTTCTCTTTTTATGATTTTATAAAAAGCAATGCTATTTGAAGCGATCTTAAATATGAAAAAATGTAATTTCTAATGTAGACTTTGATATTTAATTACCACTTATCAATCCAGCATCATTGACGCCATTTTGTATCTAAATGCATTTTTGATAATTCAATTATCTATTAATGCATTTTTATTTTGAATTTATTAGAAACTATGTTAGTTTTGATTAACATATAGATTGGTGTTTTTGAATTTATTAGATACCATTTTAGTATATTTGGTTTACTTATTTCTTTTTTGTTTTTCTTTTTTCCATATGGAAAGGAACGGGAACCGCAATGAAATCGTGACCTTAGCTCTATGATACCAAGAAGACTTAACAAGAAGGTAAGAAGACAGCGAATTAATAAATTCTGTAGAATATTTGATTCAGTGATTGAGAACTGTGGTGGTTTGTATTGTTGTGTGTATAAATTTATTCACCACTTCACGTATGAATTAACAGTCTATTTTTGCATGCACCTAAGAGCCAATATATGTTGACTTTTGAGTCATCTTCTGCATAAAATTGATCAAATTGTGATTTTCAATTATAAGAATCATCCAACACTATTTATTATATTTGTCACTGAAAATTGAATATAATATTGTTTCAGAATTTAACAAAATTATCAAGTTTTAGTAATTTCAACATTTTATAGTAACTTATTTCACTTGGAAGATTTTTGTTTTAGACTTGAAGACTAGTCTAACTGCATAACTTGATATTGTCATGTTTATTTTTTTGAGCTTTGGAATTGGCTACTGTGATGTAGACTTCTGTAGACTATACGTTTGTTAACAACTTTAAGATATAATATGCCAAGCATTTAGGTCCAATAAATAGTTCATGTAACCATGATTAAAAAAATGTGGTTGCTTTTTTTAATTTTGGCATTTTGGTTTTTCTCTTTTTAAACCTTATTTAGGAATTAGGAGGATATTTAGGAAGGCGATTGGGAGGGTATATCATTACCCTTTTTTCCTTTCAATTTTAATTTTGGGAGAGGCAATGGGATGTATCGACTTGCTAATAATTTTCGGTATTAAATGCCGAATTCCCAAGAGATTATAACTTCTGAAAGTTTTGAAGGCAATATTCTAATCATGTTTGGTTTAATCTATATGTCAACTTGTATAGATAGACTTTTTTTGTATTCCATGACATTGTTAGAATGATTGAAGGAGCGTGTTATTTTGCAGGGAGCTATTATAGAGTCATTGATAACTATAGTCATGATTGCTCTGAAGGATTTGTATGCTGAATTTGTTCTTAAAAAACCTAAAGAAAAGGTTCTGCTGGCAAACCATTTACATTTGCTTTATATGTGTTGGTAGCTACAATTCTACATTTAATTGATTAAGTATTTTTTTATTTACAAAAAAAAAAAGGCTTTTGGAAAGTTCTTAGAAAGTTTTTACAATTTGAATAATATCACTCATAATTGGTGTGTTTTTTTAAAGCTCGTGTATGATAATTGCGGCGGTTCAAAACCATCGCATTTTTAAAAAAAATTCACCCAAATATGTGGTAGTTTTAAAACCGCTATAGATTTTTTTTAAATTCACTGACTAAAATAGCGGCGGTTTTGCAACCGCTGCAAATCATATTTTTTTAAAATTTACTTATTTGCAGCGGTTGTGCCAGCGGTTTCCCAAAACCGTCGCAAAATCAAATCTCCACCCCTTAATTGAAAACGCTTGTGGAACCGCTGAAATTTCGTTTCGCAGCAGTTAAAAACTGCCACAAATCCCTAAAAAACCGCCACTATTCGGCGTGTCTCTTGTAGTGATTCCTTACCTTCACTTCCCCCTTCCCCTTCTTCCTTGGAAATAGCACCTCCCCCCCAAAAGCGCGACCTTCCTTTCCCCCTTTCCCCGTTTATTTTTTTTTTATTTTATATTTTTTTAGTTAGGGATAATTTGGTAATAAAAATAAAAACTTGGTAAAAAGGACCATTTTAAAACTAAGTTAAATCTTTGGGACCATTTTGTAGTCAAAAAAAGGCCAAGGATGAAATAAATTTTTGAACTCTACGTTAGGGACCAAAATCGTACTTAACCCTCCACATTATAACAGCGTCATTATGATTTCTTTCCCAAAAAAAAAAGAAAGCCCAAATGGGCAGAAGGCCAGAAGCCCATCTCTATCTCCCCAAAATCCCTAGTTTTTAAATTGTGCAGCTAGAAGCAAACATATCCCTTTCTCTCTTCTCTCTCTCTTCCCAAAATTCAACCTTAATTTTTGTAACCCTATCAAAGCAAACAGTAAAGGCACGTCGGCGGCACGCCCTTCTCACAGAAAACTCACGTTGCAGTCGAACTAGCATCTTCATCATGTCGGCATCACTCAGTTTCATTCACTTTTAACTCTCGCTGACATGCTTCAGATCTGTCACGGATTTCTCCGATCCCTCCCTGTAATTTGCATTTGTTCTTCTCATCAGCGCTATGTCGCAGTTTTCTTCCCTACATCACTGACGTTTGTTTTTTCCTTGGCATAAGCCTCCAGCTCCCCATTGCTTCTTCAATTTCATTTGTGAGCTAATTATTTTTTTCTGATTATTTTTTTGACTGTTGATTATTGTTAACAGGAATATGGATTGTTATTGATTGTTTTTAACGAATTCTGGTGGTGTCTGATATGTGATTATGATTATGATTTGTGATGAGTAGTAATTTTTTATTTAGTTGAAAAGTTTGTTATTGTTTTTGTTTTTATTTTTGTTGGTGGAATGTATTTGTTAATTATGTATACTTTGATTTTTTTTATTATAAACTTTGTTATTTGAATTTTTAAAGATAAATTATAAACAAGTTATTCTATAAAATTATAAAATTTTAAATTTTATTAGTTTAAAAATTATTATTATATTTAAATATTTGAATTTTATATTAAAATTTTAATATATATTTATTTTATATTTAATTATATCAGTTCAATTACGGTTCAACTCCAATCGAACCATTAAACTATGAAATTAGTTATCTCAGCGGTTCGGTACTCACAAACTTGTTTCTACCACATCATCCATCATGGTGACCATCACATCAACAAATCTGGTCCTCACTATCAAATTTCCACCCGACTGCACCTTATCCTACACCACATCATACCACCCCAATTCACTGTCATCGTTGACACCATTACCTTTAAAAGCAAAGTTGTTTGGTTCTTTTTTTTTCTCCATCAATTTCACTCTTCAGCTTGTTGACAATGTAAATTTGAGTGGTGTAGCAGTGGGTGAGGTGTGCTAGCGATGAGTTAAAGGTGATGACAATGAGTGTACTGGTAGTGTTAGATAAAGGGAATGGTGCGTACAGTGATGGTGTGAGAGGTGATGATGGTGAGACGATGATAACAATTCAGTATTTATAAGTTAATAGTCAAAATCGTCCTTGAAAGATATCCCGATCTCCATTTTGGTCCTCGAAATCGTCCCTAAAAGATACACGGCTTGGTCACGTTAGTCCTTCCGTCGGTTGGGATGATGACGTGTCATGTTAAGTGCCACGTGACATGATGACATGGTGGGTTAATGCCACGTGTCACAAGACGATTGGTTAACGTGTCAGATTAGTGACACGTGGCACGCCATGTGTCACTTGACATGTAAAAAAATTATCTATAATCAAAATAGTCCTTGAAAATTCAGACGTAAGTCATTTTCATCTCTAAAATTTTAAAAATTAATCAAGTTAGTCCTTATATAATTTTTTTATTTTTTCTTCATAATATTAAATTTGAAATATTGTTTGATACTACTAATTTTAATAGAAATGTAATTGACAAATAAAAAATTAGTAATTATATCTTTTCTTCTTAAAAAATTTTTCAAAAAAAATTATCTCTCCTTTAATTCTTCTTAAAATCTCTCTTATTCTTTTATGCTCTAAAATATTTTTCTTACATTATTATATTTTGCTGGAATATATATATATATATATATATATGCTCAAAATCAAAATTTATGTATGTTAACCTAAACAAAGTTATACCACTATTTTTTTTTCCATTACGGTATTACTTACATATAGGATGTAATGGTAGTGATATTAAAAGAAAAATATTATAATCTATCAAAAATTTTAAGAAGAAAAGATACAATTACTAATGTTTTGTTTGTCAATTACATTTCTATTAAAATTAGTAATATCAAAAAATATTTCAAATTTAATATTATGAAGAAAAAATAAAAAAATTTATATAAAGACTAATTTGATTAATTTTTTTAAATTTTAGGGATGAAAATGACTTATATCTGAACTTTCAAGGACTATTTTGATTATAAATAACTTTTTTACATGTCAAGTGACACGTGGCGTGCCAAGTGTCATTGATTTGACACGTCAACCAATCATCTTGTGACACGTGGCATTAACCCACCACGTCATCTTTTAATTGACAGAAGGACTAACGTGACCAAGTCGTGTATCTTTCGGGGACGATTTCAATTAATTTTGTCTTTTGAAGACCAAAATAGAGATCGGAATATCTTTCAGAGACGATTTTGACTATTAACTCCAGTACTTATAATAAAAAAAATAAAAAAGTTAATAGTAAGAATAAAATTTAAACTTATTATAAACGTTAGATAAATTTAAATCAAATTAACATAATAAGGTTAATTTAAATTTCTTACATATGCTAAAAACAAAAAATATACTTGATTAAGTATATAATGTATTAGTATTGTTAATTTTTTTATAGATATTTCATTCTATAGAATATATACTTCCTATATAAATTTTAAAATAACCAAATTTAAATAGGTTTAAAAACAATCACATTTATCATCGTGATTCTTTTATTGTTATTGTTGATGATTTTTTTATTTTTTTTCTTTTTCTTTCTTTAAATAATTATTGCAATATTTTTTTTTTGTTTAATTTTTGTTTGATTTTTTTATTTTTTCTTATTTTTATTCTTATTAAAAGATGAAACAGAAAAAATTATAAAAATGTGAAATAAAAAAAAGAAGATAAAGAAGAGAAAGAAAGAAGATGATGAAAAAGAAGAAGAAGAATAACAAAAAAGATTTTAAATTGCATAGAATTTATCAGAAAAAGTATTATGATATATAAAATTTCTTAATTTTGACATTAAAATTTTTTAACCGTGACATATGTTCTGGTTAAGAGGGTGAAATAAGGATGATAATTTTGAATTATATAGAATTTATCAGAAAAATAGCAACGAAACTTTTTAACCGTGACACATGAATTCTTTTATTTTGACACCGAAAATTTTTAACCGTGAGACAAAAATTTTTTAACATGTTATTTTCAACTAAATGATGTACTTTTCTTATCATTGAACTATTTGTTCCTGTGTCATTTGCAACAAATTGATATATTTTTAGTTCTAAAACATATTTAAATATATTTTGTTAGTTGAGTGAGTTTAGGTTTTCGCCTTATGATTCTTTAAAGATTTTTTGTCATTTACAAAAAATTTCTATGTCATTTCTAACTAAATAATGTATTTTTATTATCACTGAAATAATTATGTGGTATTGAACTAATATATAAGAGAATTAGTCATTCATGTGTTTTATTTACAATAATTTAATATATCTTTTAAATATAAAATATATTTAAATATATTTTATTAGTTGAATAAGTCGGTTAACTAAGTGTGTGATATTTAATGATGATGATAATGATTATGTGTAATAACCTAAATTTTCAATAACGAACTTTCCAGACTTCATATGCTAAAAATTTACAAAATTTGAGTGATACAGTTAGACTCTGTTTAACGAGTTAATTTTAAATTTATACAAAAATAAATAATAATATTTTATTAAATAACAAAATTTTAACCAGTAAAAATTATTATCGATATTCCCAGATCAGTACTATGGCACTAGAACACTCTAGAGATATTCTAGAATAGTGATAATCATAATATATTGATATCAGTGTCATTTATACTAGTATATAAGATATTTAGTCTAATAAAGTAAAAGTATGGAATCAAATATATCTATCTTTAATAATTATTCATAAAATTTAACTTTTATTTAAAGTTCATCTTTATCCCTCATAAAATTTCGGTCATCTTCTCTCTCTCACTCCTCCAAATTACTTTCTTAAAGTTTCATGAAACCATAAGAGAGAAAAAAGAAAGAAAAACCTTCATAGAAGTTTACTTTCAAGCTTGGTAAATGAAGGATTCAAAATTCAAATCAAAATTTTAAACCGATTAAAGTCTTCTTCTCATCTTTCTTTTCATCCTCATATCAATTTTCTGAAGGTAAATTGAAGTATAACTCTCCTTTTCTCTTTTGAAATTCAGCCATATGGTCGTCATGAAGAAAACTTCATGTTCTTGATTTTTTGCTTAGGAAATCCTATCTAAAAGCCTCAAGGAACAAAGAACAATCAATTTCTAACTTGAAAGGTGAAGAAAATCTATTTCTCTTTGTTTAAAAAGGTTCGATTGGATGGAACATTAAAGGAGTAATCATACTTTGTTCTATTCCTTGTATGAATCATGCTCTAGGTGTTATAAGAAATTCAAAGCCACAAGTCTCAAACTCAAAGGGTAAGTAAAACTCTCCTTTTTTTTCTCATGAGCAATTCAGCTTTAAGAGTTTTTTTGTGTTAAAAATTATTTTTGATTAAAATATAGGTAAAATTTGGTGTTAAAAAGCTTCTAAAAAGTGATTAAAAGGTTTGGAATCAAAGTAAGGATTTACTTAAAATAATTGTATGATTATGTATGTTTGATCTACAATTAATGATTTTATTTTTGGTGAATAAAATTGAGTATTTAAATGCTTAATTGGTGATGTTTGTATGTTGATTGCAAACTTAAAGCTTGATGTTTCTTAGAAGTACCATGGCTGAATTGGCTAGGTGCTTATAAGAAACCTTGTTCAAATCTTGTTTAAATTTTAATTTGTGAAGTAAATTTGAAAGTTTAATACATTGAAACAATGTTGCTTGAAAAGATTAAAAAAAAGCTTAAGGAAGATGTCAAGAAATAAAAGAGAAAAGAAAAAGGAATGCTGTAGTAAGAGTAGAAGAAGATTTAGTCCAAGAGAAAAAGGTGATAAGGTAAAATATTAATAAAAATAAAATGGTCTTTTAATAAAAGATTAAGGTTAAAATAGTGATTTGAGGACACAAGGATATTATGGTCATTTAATAAAATATGTGAGGGTAAAAATATTCATTCAAGATTTTAGGGATAAAAATGTAATTATGTAAAAGTATAGTGATAAAAGTGTAATTATGAAAAAGATAAGGGGCTAAGATATAAATAGATAAAAGCTCTGGGACAAAATGTAAATATGAAAAGTTAAAGAATAATTATGTACTTAAATAAAGTATAAGGGACATAAATGTAATTATAATAAAAGCTTAGGACATAGTGATAAAATTAAGAGAAGATCATGGGCGTAATGGTAATTTTTAATAAAGAAGTATAGAAAACGTAATTTAAAGCCAAGAACTTAAAACTCATTTACATAACAGATTTAAGGTACAGATAGATTTTTGAAGAAAGAATAATTGCTGATTAAAAGAGAAGAGGACAAGTAATGAAAAAAGGTTAAAATGAGGAGTGATAACTGAAAACTGATGATTGAAAAATGAGGAATTGAACTGATAAAGAATAAATAGAAATTGAGAACAGCATAGTTAATAAATAAAAAAGAGAAAAGAGAACTGAGAATTGATAAGTGGAAAATGATAAATGATAACTAAAAACTGAAAGCCGAGTGAATGACTCCAACTATAAGACTTAAGCAAGAGACAACTGAAAGTCAACTGAATGGCACTATTCATAAGACTTAAATAACTAAAAATAGAAAATTGAGAAAGATGAATGAAATGACTGAAAATGCTAAATGAATGACTAAATGCCTGGCAAGGTCAAGGGTTTTGTCCCGCTTACTCAGTGCTTGAATGTAATAGTAAGGATGTCCACAAACTGAGAACTATTTTTCAAATGTAAGTGTATTAGTGCAAAGAAAAGTTAACTGAATGTCTATGTCATAAGGCTTATTGCAATTCTAGAAGTCAACTGATATGGTTTCATCATAAAGGCTTGTACAACTGAACATCTAAAAAGTCATATTTAGGACTAGCGCTCAGGTAATGTTGGGTTTTGGGAAGTCAACCGATATATGAGTCATGGCCTATATAGGACTAGACATGCATCATACTTGTCTGCAGCATAATTTTTGGATCTTGTATTATGCTTGAATTATTGTTGTTGTGCTCTATGACTTACTTGTATTTTGATTGTGTGGCTTATCTATGATTGTCTGTTAATGATTGACTACTATGAGATTAACCTTAAAGTTAAAGATGAAAGGCAAATCGTAAGGAATAACATAAAAAGAAAAATAAGGCTAAATCGATTATGGAGTAAAAGTTAGTAAGATCGTATAATTTTTTATAAAAAGGATTATGCGATCAATTACCTCTACGCTAGATCGCTATCCTATGATAATGAAGGATTCATTACCCTCGTTAGTACCCTACTGGGAATTATAGGTTCTCACTCCATTCCGTTCACTGTTTCTACAGGCAGAGCTGATAGCAACTCCCGTTAAAGAGTTGGTGCCGCTCTTTTTGCTACATCCTAGACTTAAAGTATATGTACGTTTAAAAGACATATGATGGTATGTGAAGTTATAGAGTCTAGAGTGTTTTTCCCTCTTCTTGTTAGAATTTTTCTTGAAGGATAAGACTTATCTAGGATGAGTTCCAAACTAGAGAATTTTTAGATGTGTTAGGATTCAGGATGTCATGTATAAGTAGGAGTCTGTACTATATATATGTAATATACTAAAGGTGTCTAACTCTGGGCTAATATTATTTACGTTTGTTTGACTAGTGCTACCTTATTCTTTCTTGCTGTTTGTATGAAATTTACGTATTTATGTTGTGAATTAAGTTTCTTTACGTCTTTTATTATGATTTATAATTTATTGTGTATGACTGTTATCATTTGCAATGCATTTAAAACAAAGAAAAGCTTACCTCAAAAATGTATTATGTTTCTAACGGCGAATCAGGCTCATATGTTATATTAATAAGGAGTTATAATTTTAGGAGAATAGGTTGGTAACACCTTATTTCTAGTGTGATTATGATGTGCTAAAAATTAGATCGTTACAAAAAGAAAAAAGATAGAAGAGATAAAAATCAAATGAGAAAGAGAAGGAGGAAGCGGTAGTAATAATGATGGCAACGATGATAATGTAAAAAAAAAAAGAAAGAAAAAAAGGAGAAGAAGAAAAGCAAAAATAACAACAGTGCATAGAAATAAAAATGACTTGGTTAAAAATTGGTTAACAATTTATTAATTGTCTAGTTTTTCTAAAAATATATAGCGAATGTAATCTTAAAAACACTTAAATTTGTTAAACTAAATATAAACACAAGCCTGAATTAAACTAAAATAAATTCCAAGATAACAAAAGTGTAGAGACAGAAGAATTAAGATAGTTTGATAAATCTCATTATGTCTTCAACTCGACATCCACCCACCATAAAAGATTAATTATTGATTTGTGAGGGTGCACATTTTAAAGATAAATATCTAAAAGGATAAAGATTTTCAGATATATTTAATTAAAATCGAAACTATCCCATTAACATACAGACAAGAGCCAGCAATCCTAACAATTTTGACTAACACATACCTAAAAAATCACATACATTCCCAACCCGCAAATCTAAGACATCCAAACCAGATAATGACTTTTCAATTATAGTTACTGTTATGCCCGTTAAATTGCACTTTATGTTATTATTCTGAATGAATTGCATATATAACAATTTAATACCACACTGATTATTTAATATCTATATCTGTAAATAAAAAGATAAAAGAATAGTATAGAAATAAATAGCTTCTAAACACAGTTTTGTGTATAAAAGTGACTATTAATTAATTCACCATTTTGAAAAAAAATTCAAAGCATATTATAATAAAAAATAGTCATTTTTAGTCATAAAAAATTTGAACACTAACAAATTGACAACAAAAAAATTAAATATCCGTAAAAGATGAATATTATTTGACAAAAATATTCGATCGTTAAATTTTAAATTAATCTCGTTAAAATTTTATAAAATTTTCAAATTAACATTTCTATCATCTTCTCCACCAAATCTTTTTAACCTAACGTCTTCAAAATCAGAATCAACCTTAGAGCCCGTTTGGGAAGTAGCAGAAGCTACTTTTTTTAACTTTTGGATTATAAAAAGTCACAATCTATGTGTTTGGCACTATTTTAAAAAAAGCTTTTAACTTCCCGAAAAGTTAATTTGCAGCTTTTTGAAGAAGTAGAAATATATGACTTCTTGCTTCTCGAGAAGTCATTCTACCACTTAATTAAAAAAATTAATTTTAAAACAAAAAAATACTTTCATTCTTGACTCTATGAAAAATACTGACCCTTCATCACCATTTTCACACAAGGTCTGCTAGAAGCACTAACCTTCCACCATCATTCTCACGCAATGTTCTAAGTCTCACCATTTTTACGTAATGAAACATCTGATGGAAGTATTGATCCTCCACCACATTTTCGGACAATATTACATCTGAACAACTTACTGCATATATTCCTTCTAAGTATTTTTTTTTATCATTTTATCACTATTTTTTATTATTAAATTTGTATTCAAGTGTGGTATGAAATTTTAGTTTTAATTTTATTTTTTTTCATATGTAATTTTATAGCTTATTATTATTTTCATAGTTAATTATAACAAGTTCTTGACCTCAATAAAGGAGAAGAGAGTTCTAATAGGAGTAAAAATAAAAAATAAAAAACAGAAATAAAATGTACATTGACACACATTTTATATTTATTTTTTATTTTTACCTACCATATCATACACAATATTAGTGATTAGGTTATGTAAAATCAACATTCAATATTGGAAAATATTTGTTATCATGGTTATTTTAATATTCATTCTCCTTTATGAAAAAATTTATCTTTTGCGTTATTTATCCAAACACTACAACTTTAAAATAAGTACTTTTATAACTAAAAAATCAAACACAAAATAACTTATTTATAAGCTGCTTTTAATAAAAGTCCTTATGTTTTAAGCTCCTTTCCAAAAGAACTTATTTAAGTTATTTAGCCAAACTGGGCCTAAATCAAACACAAACAACTTCCAATCAAATTCAGGACATGAAAAAAGCTAACTTGATTGTTTATCAAAGAATAAAAGAAGGAAGGAGCATTGTTACTATGCACAAAGAGAAAGAAAACAGTTAGAGGTTATTGTTAGTTGAAAGGTTAAACGTTATGTGAGTAAAAAGAAAATAGTTAGTTGAAAAAAAGAAAAGAAAAGTTAAAAATCAAGAAAAGTTAGAAATTAATGATAGTTGATAAGGAAAAGAAAGGTCAAAGCATACGAAGAAAAAGAAAAAGTTAGTTGGGAAAAGAAAAGAAATAAAACATAGTCAAAAATTATGTTAAGAAGAAGAAAAAGTTAGTTGAAAAAAAAAAACAAAGGTTAAAAGTTATGTAAAAAGAAGGGAAAAGTTAGTAAAAGAAATGGAAGAAAAATCAAAGCTTAGTGCATAGTCACAAGTTCCTTAATTCCAAAAAGTTTCAAAATTTTCAAAACAAGTAAGTTTCTATTCACTTCTCAAATAAAATTCAAGATGCCAAAAGAAGTAATGCAGATATATGTGTAGAGCACATAATCAAGTAAATATCAATCATAAGTAATTGGCATAAATTAAAAAAATTTGGCGTTGACAAAGTTAGAAACAAAAAGAAACAAGTAAGCCAAAAAACATTCGAACACCAAATTCCAATGAGGCGTGAAAGTCACAAGTTGAAACAAGAATTGAAAAGCCCGTGATCTATGTGACCTAATGTAAGTTAGTCATGAATAGAATGAATCAAATTAGCCACATAGATTAAAAACCTTCAAACTTGTGAGTTTATGCAAAAGAGGCTCAAATTTTCCAAAGAATTTCAAGTTTATGGTCAATTTAAAAATTCACTTGAACTATTCAATGCATAGAAGTAAATTAGCATCACAAGTAAGCAAAGAAAGTTAGAAGCATGACCAAAACTTTCAAAGAGGTTCTTGAGGAGTTTTCCAAAACCATTTAGCAAACAAGATTCTATTGACACAGAAATCCGTCAAATAGAATCTTGTTGCCCCAAATAACAAAGTCACTTAATAAAATAAGGTTAGGAAAAATCCGACAGCATTTCAACAATAAATTGGCCTATTTTCCCAATTCAACCAATCAATTCAAACTTTCTATGAATTCATTGAGAATTAAAAACATAAAAACCAGATATCTAATCATGGGAAGTAGGCAAATGAGCCAACATGGATTGAAAAATCAGTAGCAGTCAAACTTGAAGCAAGAACAAAATGGATAATTGAACTTGAGGAATTGACAATTTAATCCAAATTCAAGAAAGGCAGCATCATTCAGCAACAGAATAGCAATCAATGGCCCAACATACAGCATCAAAACAGTAATAATGAACAATCCAGCAGCAATATCTCAGCAAAATAGCAGGAGCACAGTAGTTTATCCATTAATTCAACAGAAAATTAATCAAGCCGAACTAAACGAATTCAGCAACAGATTTATCAATAAAACCAATCTCAGTCACTCACCTTCACTCTCTCTCACTCACCTAACTCAACCCAATCCTCACCTCTCTCATTCTGCTTCACTCACCTAACTCAGCCTTTTATTCTGACATCTCTCATTCTCTATGACTAACTGAATCACTTCCCTCATCCTCCTTCAATTACCACTCTCAGCTGCTCAACCTTACTCACTGAATCATAGAAGCAAGCTCATCTTCCTTCACACTAGCATCGTTATCTCGTCATGATCACTGGCTTGTCTGCTACTCTGTGCTGCCAACAGCTTCTCGCCGAAGAAATTCCAGAGTTCATCTTATTATTAAATTTTAGGCTTTCATCTAGGTGAGTTGATCTTCTTCTTCTTGTATTGAAGTATTGATTATTGCTTTTGCTATTTCTGAATTGAAAAATTCTGCTATTCTAGCTTGGTTCTATACTTTGTTAGAAAGAATTAAATCTGAGACCTAAATTAGTATCCATGGCGAATTAGGGTAGATATAGGTGTGATTGCAGTATATGCTTTAACCCAAGAGTCAACCTGAATATTGACTGAAATTCCTCTGCCTACCGTCTAGAGTAGTCCTTTTTCTAGCACCTTCCTCCCCTCCAAAATATTTTTCCAACCCCAAGAAGGATTATTACCAGCTTCTAATCGTAGGAAATTAGTAAACCTGAAATACTTGCTCCTATACACCTTATATATTAGGGAGTTTGTTTGGATTATAAGCTTCCAACCTTGTTTTGCAAGCATTGCAATGTTGAAAGCTTTTAAATCTTTAAAGTTTAAACCTCCTTGTATTTTCGATACACAAGTAATCTTCCAACTTACACATTGCATCTTTGTTTCTGTTCTTCTTTTGCCCTACCAAAATTAGAGAATAGGTAGTTTGTCTAAGAAAACCCTAACAACTTGAAGCAATTTTGTATGTAAATTGGAACCACCGTAGCCACTACGTTAATCAAAATTTTCCTACCGTTTGGGGATAGTAATGCTCTTTTCCAATGTTGACGCTTTAGAGTTACTTTGTCTTTGATGTAATTAAATGTGGCCTTTTTTTATCTCTAAACTAGCGAAGGTAAATCCAAGTACTTGTTTTTATTTCCAATGTGAGGAACCATTAGAATGTTGGCTAAGTTTCTCGGGTTTGTAGTGAAGTGTTATTGCTGAAAAACATTGACAACTTATCTAAATTAACCATTTGCCCACTTAATTCTTCATATACTTGTAGGGTATGCATTAGGCCCTGACAGTCCTCTTAACTAGCTCTACTAAATAGAATTGAGTCATCTGCAAAAAATAGGTGGTTGATCTTTAGACATCTGTGATTACATCTCAAGCTAGTAAACTCCTATCTTTGTTCTCCTCTATTGAGCAAATGGGAGAGCCTTTCTGCACAAAATAGGAAAAGGCAGGGGAAGAGAGGGTTGCCTTGCCGCAGCCCTCTACATGGTTTGAAAAAACCATGAGGTTGACTGTCCACACTAACAGAATAAGAAACTGTCATCACACATTCTTTGATCCAGTCCATTCATTTGCTAGAAAAACCCAATTTTTCATCATAACCTAGACAAAAGGCCACTCAACTTTGTCATACACCTTGCTCATGTCAAGCTTCAGGGCTAGATCATATTGACCACATCTTTTGTTCTTTAGAAAATGCATGAATTCATGAACAATTAGAATATTATTACTAATGAGTCTTCCTTTAACTGCTACTAAGACTTATTGGTTGATTTTCTTCATTGAACTGGCATTAGCAACTTTTGGAATTAAGCAAATATTTGTGTGATTAAATGTTTTAAAGTTTTTATCTTCCAGGAAAAAAACTTCTTAATGCTTTAACCTTATCCTCTTTGATCGTTTCCCAAAAGAATTGAAAGATATTGCCAGTAAATCCATCATCCCCAGGTGCTGAAAATGGATTGATGGAGAAAACTGTAGACTTGATCTCCTTCTTTGTCGTTGATCGAATTAACAGCCTATTAGTGGTATCATCAATTTTCCATGGTTACTTCTTGGATTTCCTCTTTAGGATCCCTCGAATTGGTTGATGAGAATTGTTCTTCAAAATACTGTCGAGCAATCGAGGCTATCCCTTCCGATCAGTTGCTGAATTGCCATATTCATCCTACAAAATGTATACTTTATTTTTTTTATTCCAATTTTTAAACTTGGAATGAAAGAACTTAGTGTTTCTATCCTCTCACTCCAATCACTGCAATCTTGATTTCTCCCTCCAATACATTTTCTCCTCCATCAAAGCCTTCTCTAATTCTACTTTCACCACCCGAACCTATATAGGATTGGCCCTGTCTCCCTTTCCTAAATCAATCAGCCGCTATTTAATGCACAAATTCTGGTTTGGGAGTTATTAGTAGATCTTTTTTCCATTAGTTTGTGTCGATAATTTTCAATTTTTCAAACAGTTTATACATTGATAAGCCATCAATATCTATCTTCCAAGCTTTCTTAACGAATGAAATCACTTCGTCCTTCTTACAACATCTTTCCTGGAATCGAAAGCGTCTTTTATACTTCCTCTCCTACTTGTCAGCACTTAATAATAGTGGTCTACGGTTTGATCCAAGGTCTTCTAAGTGTGTTACAAAGGCATTCGGCCAAGCTATCTTCCACCCATTCGTCACTAGCACCCTGTCAAATCGTTCCCAGATAAGGTTGCTACCAAATTGATGGTTATTCCATGTAAATTGCTCCGCTTCATACCTTAAATTAGCAAGTGATGCGTGAGCATTTTATCTATATTTTCTATTTATTTTATATACAAATTAAGTGAGTTTCAATCTTATTTTAGTGTTTGGAATCTCTTTGGATGCTACTTTGAGTTGCATTGGTGTTTTAATTATTTCAGGTGAAGTTCAGATCAGTTTGGCAGAGTTTGTGTGCCAGAAAAGAGAAGAATTGGAAGCTGCCAAGCTGGCGCTAAACGCGGACCTGGGTGTTTAGTGCCAGCAGCTCAGAAGCGCGAGAGAGCTCTCTCTCCACAAGGGAGCTAAACGCCAGACCTGATGTTTAGCGCCAGCAAGCCAGAATGAATAGAAGCGTTTCTGCCACCTAGGGTGCTAAACGCCGAATCTGGCATTTAGCACCAACAATGCGGATCACACTTCATCAAAAGAGTATCTTTAGTTAGATTTAACTTTTAATTATTCTATTTTATTTTATTTTAGTTATTTTTAATTATAAATAAAATATTTTAGGTTTAGAATTTATTATTTTATTTTAGTTTCAAATTTTTTCTTCCGCACTTTCACATTTTTTGAACCCTAGTTTTCTCTCGAAGTCATGAGCTGCTAAACCTCTTTGGTTAAGGTTAGAAGCTCTATTTATTTCTATGTATTAAGACTATTATTTTTCTATTTTAATTAATGTATTGATTCAGTTTTAAGGATTATTATCGTTCTTTATCTTATGAATATAGGTATATCAGAAGAATAACCTTTATTCTATATGCATTCTTGTGATTCTCGGAAGAGTTATCTCAATTGAATACCAACTTGAGAGTAAATTCCTCCTAAATTGCTAATTACTTGAACTTAATGGGATATGTGACATATAATCCTTTTATATTTGGGTAATTAGGGTTCTGTAGCCAATAAACTAGAATTGAACATAACCCTCTAATCTATATTAAATGACTAAGACATTGGCGGTTGATTAGGTTAGAAGAGACTAAATCACTAGAAATTAGGGTTTAGTCAATTACAGTTTGCCATGAAATGAATTTGCATGATTAAAATAGTTGGTAAGAAAACTTAATCCGGACAAATAAATTACTCCGAAATCTTAATTGTTTTCTCCCATATATTTAACAGCAATTTATTGTTTGCTTTCTGATTCTCTGATTTTACTGTTTAATGCAATTGAACTCTGTAAACATAATTTTCTACTTGCCTGACTGAGTAATTCATTCGACTATCGTTGCTCAGTCCATCAATCTTTGTAAGATTGATCCTCATTCACTTGATGTATTACTTGATACGACCCGGTGCACTTACTAGTTCAATTGTGATATTCTAATTGCGCACCAGCAAGTTCTTCTGAGTTAATGAAGTCATTAAAGTCTTGAATTGACTTCGCTGAGTTATCTTTGCCTCCTTCCTTCTCATGGTGAGCCCGTATTACATTAAAGTCTCCCATAACAATCAGATTATTATTGCTCCTTTCAATTATCTGCAATATGGTAGCGAATTGATCCCTTCTTCTATTCTCATTCGTAGCCAGATACACCCCAACAACCTCCCATTACTTGTTTGTTTGCAAGTGGACATTTTGAAGTGAATGAAAAAGCATTTTTTATTAAAAAACTAAACATCCGTCCCATCCTTCCACACACAATTGCCAAACCACATTGTTTCCCTCTTAGGTCCACTCACTCCACTGCCAAGGCAATGTTCTTAGTTTCACATAGGAATATTACTTCAGGGGAATGAGACTTAGCAATTCCTTATGTATATATACATGTGTTATTTATAAATTTTTAATGTAAATTTTATATTCTGACGTATATTCTATATATGTGGTTAATTTAGTGTATACGTTAATATTAAGACTACACATAAAAAAGTTCAAGAAAGCAAGATTTAAGAACTTACCTAACTAACTGCACAAACAGATTTTTTGTTTTTATTGGTTTTTCTATTTTCTAACTAGTTACTATGCTAGAGATGTAGTAAGATGTATGTGTCATGTGTGTATATAAGATGGATCATTTAGATGAATGGATGTATGAGGATTCTAGCTATTTATTTTGAACACAAAACAATTCTCTTTTCTGAATTTCTCTACTTTCTTTTCTTATAAGCACAAGCAATTACTTCTGATTTCTATTATGGTATCTAGAGCTTAGAAATTTTTTTTCTTTTCTCTATACCATGGATTCTGTAGGTGAAATCTCAACCATCAATATTGATCCTCCAAGCAACAATGCTGGAAATTCTTTTCAACAACCATTTATCATCAATCAACGATCTTTCACACTTATTTCTGATAAATCGGGTGAAAACAATCACAAAATTTGGCTGCAGCAAGATCTAGCTGCTATTAGAGGCCAAGATCTAGAAGAACACCTGTATGCAGATCGAGTTCCATCCCAAAAATCAACAACAACACAAGGTTCCTCCACAAACACCACAACTTACAAGTAATGGTGTCAAGATTATCAAAATTTAAAATTCACCTGATTTTAAAGGATATAGATGCCTCTCTTCTAGTGAAAAAATGTACATTTCAAGAAGTGTTCATTTTGATGAAACTCAATTTTCATATTCTGAATTATTCACTCTATTGATAGAATTATAACTAATGACACTGATAATCATGATTTTGCATCCTCTTTCACCAAACACTCTTTACTGCATACAGATCATCATCGTATTACTACTGATACTACTTCTAAATCAAACACTAGTCACATTAATTCTCAAATTGATTGTCTTGATATTACTGAGAATGACATTAATAATGAATTACATAATTCTAATTTACCCCCTAAATTCCTCCCAAATTCCAATTTCAAGCATTGAAATACAACACTCTGCCTTGGATACTGATGCCATTGAACTAAATTTACCTCATATTCAACGTTGTGCACTTAATGCTAATAGACACTATGGTTACTAGGTCTAAGGCTAACAACAACAATCCCAAAGTCTTAAATTCTATCATTATTTCCCCTGATTACACACAACAACCACCAAAATCTACTAAAATAGCAGTTACTATACCTCATTGGCATAAAGTCATGATGATGGAAGAATATCAAATCCCTGTGAAAGCTAAGACATGGATTGTAGTTCCACCACCACATCATGCTAAACCCACAGGCAGTAAATGAATTTTTACCATTAAGAAGCATCCAGATGAAACTATACAAAAGTACAAAGCTAGACTTATTGCTCAAGGCTTTCATTAAGAGGAAGGCTTTGATTTTGAGCAAGTCTTTAGTCCTGTAATTTGGTCATCTACAATTCGATTAGTTTTAAGCATAGCTTTATCTAAAAATTGGATTTTGAGGTAGTTTAATTTTAATAATGCATTTCTAAATGGGGATTCAAATCAAATCTTATATATGTATCAACCAGTTGGTTTTGAACAAATTCTATCTAACTATGTTTGCAAGTTGCATAAATCCATTTATGGATTGAAACAGGCCCCTAGACAATGGTTTACTAAACTAAGTACTACTCTTTACTCCTTTAGTCTTCATAACACTAAATCTTACACACCTTTATTTGTTAAACAAATTCTAGTTCAGTTATCTATCTTTTGTGCTATGTAGATAACATAATCATTATAGAGAACAATGCTACTAAAGTTCAATCCTTAATCAATTCATTGGATAAAGTGTTTTCTTTGAAAAATTTAGGAAATTTAAAATTTTTTTGGGCATTGAGGTTCAAAGAACTAACTTAGGACAATTATATCTCTCATAAACAAAGTATATCACTGATGAGTTGTTAACCAAATTGGGAATGGCATGATCCAATTCAATGCCTACTCCAATGATCTCTTCCCTTCAACTCCTCTCAACAGGTTTAGATACCTTTGAAGATCCTAATTCTTCAGAATACTGATTGGATCTTTGCTATACTTAACCATCACAAGACCAAATGTGGCATATGCAGTGAACAAGATTAGTCAATTCATGCATTCACTCTTCTTGTTCACTAGAAAGCTGAAAACGAGTTCTAAGATACCTTCAATGAACTAAAAAGCATAGACTTATGATACATAGATGCCAGAATTATAGACTATATAGTTTTTCAGATTCAAATTCGGCAACTGATCTTGAAGATTGCAAGTCTGTTTCTGGTTTTTGTGTGTTTTCAGGTACTAATCTAATTTCTTGGACATACAGAAAACAGCACACAATTAGCAGATCATCTATAGAGTTAGAATTTCAAAGTCTTGCATCATGTGAAGCTGAGTTGGAGTGGCTCAAAAACTTGCTCCTAGAATTATAAATTCTTCTCAAGACAACACCTACAATATTCTGTGATAACATGAGCCAATTCTTCTAACGGCAAAGCCCTACTCGAGTTTGAAGAGTGTATTAAAACTACACATAAAAAAGTTCAAGAAAACAAATTTCAAGAACTTACCTAACTAAGTGCATATATAAATTTTTGTTATTACTGGTTGTTCTGATTTCTAACTAGCTGCTATGCTAGAGCTGCAATAAGATGCATGTATGAGTCATGTATATAAGGTGGACCATTTAGATAAATGGGTGTACGGGGATTCTAGCTATTCATTTTGAATACAGCATAGAATTTTCTTATCTGAATTTCTCTTCTTTCTTTCTTACTGCACAAACAATTACTTCTGATTTCTGTTAGCTAATATATACATAATTGATTCTTATTGCATTTAATAATTATATTTTAAATAATTTAACAAAAACTATGAATAAACCGGTGCAAAGCAGGGGCTAAACTCTAGTTGTTTTCTAATGCTTGGTAGCATGAGTAGTTGAGATTTTTGTGTGACTCTGTTTGTGGTGTTTTCTCATTCACTCTATTTGCATCCTTAACACCAGACAATCAAAAAAAAAAAAAAAAAAATGAAAAAAAAGGATAAAATAATGAAAATTATTGGGTCTACGCATATAAAAATAAATAAAGATTAAACGAAATAAAAAGACAAAGAAGCTTAGTAAGGATATAACAGATTGCCTGTCATTATATTTCGTGGTAGTTGTCTCAAAGAAAAAATCTCCATTGATTAATATTTGCCGTGACAGTCCTTAATACGTTTTCTTTTTCAGTTGTTCCTATCGATCCTTTTATACAAACATTTTTAATAATTTAATTTTTGTTCCCAATTATACGGATAGTCTAATATACTTGAGCTATTATTTGTCCG
>NC_029775.3:57414940-57432566 GCF_000817695.3 Arachis duranensis | reverse complement strand
AAATCATTACCAATAAATTTTAAAATTATGTGGAAACTTTCTTCCAGAAAAATTTTATCAGGACCACATGAGATTAGATGTGTGATAGCTATATTCTAATTAGTGCCAGACTGTGTGCATGAAAATAAATACCTATTTAAAATGGAATTAATAACTAGTTACTTGGTAGTGCATTAACATCAAGAAAAAAAGATTGAATAGTGAGTCTTCAAACTAGACCACTAGTGGAAGTCATAGAATGAAAAATTGGCATTATGTATGTGAATAATGTAGAGCATCTATGCATAGTGGCACCTCATATATGCAACTTTCAAATCAGTAATGGTAGGAACGAAGAGTTCTTTTTCGTGTGTTCCTGTTTTTACTGTAAACTTATTATTTTATTATTATTATTATAAAATAAAGTGGCCACTATATGGAATCAAAATATATGTCAGATATATATAGCACTAAAATATTAAGTAAAGTATTTTATTAAAATTGGCTCAAGCCCGAAAAATAGGCAACCAAAATACACATCTTAAGGAATTAAATATTTTTATATATGTTTATTGTGTATTATTCATCACCTTACTAACTAGAAGATGAAATATTGTTTTCAACAAAGTAAAAATTAAAATCATCTTATGACGTGTGAAAGAATAAATTAGAATTAACAAAATAAAATAAAATAAAACAAAATAAAATAAAATAAAATAAAAATATTGTTCATGTATTTATATCTAATATTTTAAATTTTTAAAATAAATAATTTTATAATATAATATCATAATTTTATCACCAAAATATTTAAAATTTAATTCTTATTATTTATTTCACATGTAAGAAATTTTAATAATAATAACTTAAACTTGTTGAATAAATAATTTCATGACCCCATTCTGCCACTTTCTCCTTCTTTCCCAAGCCTTTTGAAAAATTGATATAATTAAAAGCTTAATAAAACCATTAAAATGCAGATATTTTCGTTAACTTACGAAAAAAAAAATGCAATGATAACTTCAATTCTTCGAGCATTTACCTGTAGAAGATCTCCTATGTTTACTATTATAGCTCCATGCACAGGAAGAACATTGACCCATTGATTCTGGTGAAGAAATTGAAGCCCACCATGTTGGTCTTGCAGAATTAATGTCATGAAGGTGCTATCAGTGTGCTTGGTGGCTCCCATTGTTAATTCAGGTTCAGGGCATGGTGGATAGTAGTGACCCAAAATGTAGAGTCCTTCGGCACAATCTAACTCCTTCAGGTAAGAAGGATTAAGGCCAAGGGCCTCTGATAATAACTCAAAGATGGTGAAACCCAATTCCATTATCTTCCTTGAGAATTCAATCACAATATCTCTGTGATAAGTACGTAATAAACTCATCATCATGGGTTGAAGTAATTCAATCGGACAAGATCATAACAGCAACCGAAATTCACTTGCAATAGTAATTTCCCATCATTTAATGTACAACAGCCTAAGTTATTACAGCTGAGAATTTGCACGTGCACTTGCAAGATGGAAACATTTGGTAACTAAAATAAATTAGTTAAAATTAATCAGAATTTATCTTATTTAATCTTCATTAATTGTTTATAAATAAAGTAAGTTCTTATTTTTTTTTTCTAGACTGCTTGCAAAAATAAAATAGTATTAATGAAACATAATTTAGGATTTTTAAATATTTTAATTATCAAAATAATTATTTTAATTATCAAAATAAATGTGGTGTAAATTGGTAAATACATTATAAATTATTTATTTTAGTAATTAAAATAATTAAATTATTTATTTAAAAAAATTCACATAATATAAAAAACGGTATTACCCCATTATAAGTTAAATTGTTCAATATATAATCAAATTATCTAGTCTTGATCAATGATATATGACCAATAAAATTGATTATTTTTTACCAACTTTCTAAGAATATTTAATACTAAATTTTAAATCTTAAATTTTAAATTTTAAATATTTATAGTAAAAAAAAATGTTGAGCCAAAATGTTATGCCAAAATTGATAAAGAGTGAAGGTCTCTTAAGATTTTTGTTTTAAATATATGTATTTAGTACTATAATAGACAACTATCTTGAAGACAAGGGATGGAGTAACTAAATAACTTAACTTCTAATAGCTAATGAGCACTTGAGCTTAAATTGGAATCAAGCTGATAATGTTTTCTATTACCTGCATATTTCTGGTATTTCTTCTGGTTTGGGTGGATGAGGAGCAACCAACATAGTAAGAGTATCTCTCCAATTAGCAGCCTGGTTAGTATTAGCTCTAACACTGGAATGATACAAAACTTTCTTCTTTACAAGATCCCTGCAATAAAACTCTTTCCTTACCTTAGCATCTTGTTCATGGAACAGCCTAATCCCATCGATCATACCGTCCAAGATGCTGACTGGAATTTCATGATTAATCACCTGAAAAATTCCCCACTCATGGCATGCCCTGCGAATATTTTCAATTACTTTGGCGCGGAAAGTTGTGCTGCTCTTTATGTCTCTGATGTCGACGATGGGAACATTGGAATCATAGGCAGTTGCTTGAGTTTCGTTGGCGTCCAACTTGCCGGAGTGGAACATGCGTGGGATTTTGGTCACACCGGATTCTATAAGGCCTCTAACGCCGACTTTGGAATCTTCGAATGCTTTCCCTTCGGCTTTTCTGTCATAAGTGGAATCACTTGTAACTGCTTCCTCTAACTGCTTTGTGTTTTCTCCTGCCATGTTGAGAGCGGAGTTACAAAAATTGAAACAAGGTCCTGCTATGAAAAAAAGTCGGTGTGGAATTGAGAAAAACTAACCGAAGACTCGAAAGGAATTATATAGGCGAGAAGAGAGAAAATAATCACAAAACAACCAATTATGAAGTACATGGATATAGAATAATAAATTATTAAAAATTATTCTTGTTTTGTAGATTTAGTAAATTGAGGATGGTTTGATATCTAATAGTATGAGAGTGAAACCAACTCCACTTTTGCAGGTATCAATTTTCTATAAGTATATCAAAGTATCTTGAATTAGATGAGTATTGAAATAAACAATAAATTAAAATTTGTAAAGGAATAAAAGAGATGTAAAATAAAGAATTCGAAAGGTAAATTGATTGGAATTGAAAAGGGTTGTGTTGAAATTTAAAGAAAGCAATAAAATGCCTTCGACTGTGTCAAAGGATTTTGGACATGAAAATTAAAGGTACTGAAATGTAAATTGAATTCGAAAATTAAACATTGCCCGAAATATAAACTTGATTGAAAGATAAAGTTTTGCAGAAAATGTAAATGGAAAGTAAAGACATGTGGAAGGAACCCTACAGAAAATTGACTTGAAGCAGAAAGTCCCTGGGATGTGAGTGCGCGTGAGTAATTTTTGAAGCAAAGTTCCAACCTTTATTTCTTAAAACTTTATAATATTTATAACCCACCGATCCTTAATTACACGACATTGCCTTGTATGCGGATTCTTAGGTAACCGTTTACGCTCTTCTACCCATAGACGTTACCCATAAATTCCTCACTTGAAGAATGCCTTCAACTTCTCTATTAATCGTAACCGCTCGATTCTTTATTCGAGCAACTATTCGATTTCTCATCCAAATGTTTGCTCGACCGTGCTTGCTCAATTTAATAAGGTGTCTAATATCGAGTCCGTGTTGAGTAACTCCCAATTAACGCCTGCACGTGCACCTTTTCGATCTCTGCTTTCATCTTAATAATCTCTTTAATATTTCGAATTAGCTTTTTCCAGTTGAAAATATTTTTCGACTAACAAATTGCCCGCTTGGATTAATGTGTTTGTCTTTGAAACCGTTTCTTGGAAGATGAAACACTTAATCCAAATTCAAAACTTCAATCTCCTGAATCAGTAATAATTACCATTTAACTTCCCAATTAATACTGACCCTCCCACAATTTGCACTTTCTTTCTCCACCACTTCGCCTTCTTCGCAAAGTTACCTCTTTTTCCTTTGAGCTCTATCTGCGATAACAACTACAGTGAAAATCCCTTTTAAATTCGACACTTCCATTTTTTTAAACTTTCTCGAACCCTTATTCTCTCGATTTCTCTTACATCTATTTTTCCTACACAACCTCTATTCTCCAATCTTCGTTTCTCCTTACCCTTCAATGGCTGCCTCTTCATCTCATGCCGTTATCCAAGACAAAGGCAAAGGCCCCATGGTGGAACCACCGGCTCCTCCACCTCTTCATGTGTTGAATCAAGTCAATGATGAAGTCATTGACGACCCACAACTTCCAACCAATGATTCCAGAATCCTAATTCCTTTCATCGTAGGTGGAGATGTCCATTGTTTCATTGGACCTATCAAAAACCTGGAAAGGGCAAACAAGAAACTCCCTTTCTTCCTTAGTTTTCAGGGGAAGGATTTGTTAATCAACCAAAACTTCGATATCTCTTTCTTCATCAGCCAAAAACCCTTCAGGAATAACCCAAAGATTAACCCTCAAGGGACTGACTTTACAGCTTGATATGAATGCCTTGCTCCCACAAAAAGCACTGCTTGAGGGGCTCTTGGGATCCAGGACCTTCTGAGACTCTCTCACTTCTCACCTTCAATGCTCTCTTGGATGATTGGAGCCGTAACGTTTTTTTGGAATAGGACTACCAACAATTTCCACCTTTCTTGTGGAATGATTGGTATGTCTCTTTTGGACGTAGCCGCCATTACAGGACTATCAATAAATCCTCTAGACCTCACTTCTGGCATGCAACCCAGACATCAATACAACATTACCCCCACAAATTCTTATAGTGACTTTATTGCTCATCACTTGGGTGCAGAAGGCATTGCTGTTACAGATGATGAACATGTAGCTTTTCTATTCTATTGGCTAAATGAAATCGTCTTCTGCTCCCGAAGTGTCCAAATGTCAAAGATTTTCCTTCCTCTTGCTGCTCTGCTTCATGAAGAAAACAATCTTAATTTGGCCAAGCTTCTTTTAGGGAATGTTTTCGAAGAGCTTGGCTAGTTCGTGAATTGTCTTCGAAACAATTATTTAATCAGTACAGGTGGCCCTCTCTGGCTTCTCCAACTATGGCTTAATGCCATTTTTGAAAAATACATGATAAAGCCTGGAGGTGGTGCTACCGATAAATAGCACATCTAAGGTTTCTGATTGGCTGATTTCAAGCCAGATTTCCCAGACACACAATCAGATGAAGACCGATTTTGAGCTATTTTTTCTCTCTTCCATTCCTGTAAAGACTTTTACAATGAAAACCTCAATTTCACCCCTTTTTTGCGTCGAAATTGTGGTCCTGCATGGCTTGAACGCTTACTCTTTCCAAACGATGCTGAAGAAAATGAACTTGCTAATCGAAGTTGGGCGAATTTGTTGGTTGTTCAAGTAATTCCTACAGGGCTGCCCCAACACAAAAAAGAAAGATTCAAAGTGACTTTATACGCCCCTCATTTCACAGCCAGGCAATTGGACTTCTCACAAGCCATCCCAACCTCACTCCCTCAGAACAATAAGCCATTTTTCCATATCACTCTGGCTTCCAAAAGAGAGCTTGATGTCTGCCTCTTGAAAAACCAACAACAGAGAGATAATTTCAATTACCTCGTTTATGATCGAAGTTCATACATCATCAAATCTTGCTTCGAATAGTGGACTGCTTACTATTCTAGGTACAGTCGTACCTTGGAAGATATCAAATGCTCTGTTTGTAACGGCCTAGCCTTTAGCCTCAAAGAAACGACATTTTTTCGGGGTCAAACAGAATTTTTATGGAATTTTTAGGAATTTTAGTGCATATAAGTACCTCCACTGCACAGGTGCTGTGTCATCAAGCTGCTGAGTTAGCAGCTTGACTGCACCAGGCACCTCTCCTAATCTAAGCAGGCACGTCACTAAAAGTTGCATTTTTGAGACACTTTAAGTCTGAATTTCAAAATTCTGATTTCCGTGATTAGTCTCATTGTGACGAGCCAGTCTCGAATTTTGGGAGAAAAATTATATTAATATGATATTTATATATTATTATTTTATTCAGAATATTATATTATTATTTCTTCTATTGTGGTTAATATTGATCTATGTTTAGTAATATAATAACTGAGCTAGAAATCTTCTGGTAGTGGATAATACCGACAGTCTTAGATGAACTTAGCAATGCTAAGGCTTCATCGTATATCTTTTATTCTCATGATTATCATGTTACTAGTATCATTTATACTATTAACGCTCATGCTTATCCTTTAGTAGTGTAATCTGATGTATCTAGTTTTAGTAATTATCTTCAGAATGATATTTTATTATTAAACTTTGATGAGTTAGGACCCTGTGACATGTGGCTCTCCCAGAGTTAGCCACCACATGTTTTCTTTCTTGCTCTCCAAGCAAAGTTTTCTTAAGAAAAAAGTAAGAAACACTTGTATTATAATACATCTAGCTTCAGTAATTATCCTTTCTTGAGATATTTTTACACCAAACTTTAGGATAATGCTTATCATCACCCCATGGGTCCCTAGAATCATCATTACCATCATCTTTTCTTCCAAGGCAAGCCAAAATACGAAAATTTCATGAAAGGAAAATGATAGAACTTCCATGAAAGCTTCAAGCTTCTTTCTCCGTTCTTTCTCAAACTAAAACCCCTGACAAAAATCTAATCTGACAAAAGTATTCACCTTATCCTCCTCTTCATTTCTATATCAATTTTCATGGAGTAAATCAAGGCATGATGGCTGCTCCTCCTCCTTGAAGTTTCATCCATGGTGGAAACTCACGCTGATGATGTTTTCTTTATGTTTTTTCTTAGGATCTCTTGTTCAGTCACCATAGGCTCTAAGAAAATGTGATTTCTAGCTTGCTTGAGGTGAGGAAAGCCTTCTTTTCATCATCATGAAGCTTCAGCCCTCATGGTTCATAAGGTTCTAAAGTTGTTTTTGATGTTAAAATAGGTGTAAAAGTGCTTTTTAAAGCTTATTGTTGGTTCAATTCTTGGTAGCTGCAAAGGAGGTAAGGTTTGGTAAATTAATCAATGATTGATTGTGTTCTTGAAGTGCTAAATCAGATCTTGTTGCTTGAGGCTTGATTTTGAGTTTTTGTGTGATAGTTTGATCATGAAATCTTGTTGTTTAATGCTTGAAAATTAAGTTTATGATGGTTTTGAAGTTGTTGTTGTTGCATCTAGAAAACGTGGCTTTCCAGCCATGAGATTCAAGAGATTTGATGTGTATTTGATGACTGAAACATTTCTCTTTGGTTTGGTAAAAATCAGGTAAAAATCGGTTACCGAAAAGATTGAAAAACTAGCTGAAAATCAAGTGAAAATCTGATGAACTTTCAGAAAAGTATTTTTGGTTTTGAAGAATGTGAAAACGTTTGGTTTTGATGATTTTAGGGTCAAAACACAATTATTAAAAAGTTTAGGGTTGAAATTTAATTAATGAAAAGTTGAGGGGCCAAAGTGCAAATATTAAAAGATAAAGGGGTCAAAATGAAATTTTTAAAAAGTTCGGGGGTCAAAATGCAATTTTTGGAAGTTGAATAAAATATTATTATTTTAATATTAAAATATTAAAATATTATTTTATTGTAAATGTTATTTTATTAATAATAAAATATTGATAAAAGGCAGTTTTTCCTAAAAGTCTCAGGATGGCAGTTTTGAGTCTTGAACTCCCTAATTCTCTTTATTAAACACCTAAGTGAAGGTATAAGATAAGATATCGAGGAATGTAAGGTAATGAAACAATTTTTAAAAACTTGCAAACATGTTAGAAAGAAATGGAGTTAAAAACTATATAGCAAGTGTGCTGTTGTGATGTTGTGATGTATACAGAGAATTGTGAAATGAGATCATTGTAATACTTGACTTATGATTGTGGAAAAATGAGAGAGATGATTTCTAAGTGATGTAAAGTATGGTTATATGTGACTTATGAGCCTTCGGGCGATGCCTGAGAATGGTTATGTAAGAATCTGTTGTAGAGAGGCAGTTAGATAGATGGTGGTGCGACCACTGAGAACACTTTCCAGGGATACTTAGCTATAACGCTATTCTGTAAGACAAAGGTCTCTTACAGAGGTATTGAGAAAACACAACTAGCATATGCTCCTGTAAGTCAAAGGACTCTTACAGTGAGTGTGTGTGTGTGATCTACTAATGTGTGTGCGCTCTAACAATGGCATTCAACTTGGTATGCGCATCTACTAACTCAGCACTTTCTTCACAACCTAACACAACTAACCAGCAAGTGCACTGGGTAGTCCAAGTAATAAACCTTATGTGAGTAAGGGTCGATCCCACGGAGATTGTTGGTATGAAGCAAGCTATGGTCATCTTGTAAATCTCAGTTAGGCGGATAATAAATGGTTATGGAATTTTCGAATAATAATAATAAATAAACAGAAAATAAAGATAGAAATACTTATGTAAATCATTGGTGAGAATTTCAAACAAGTGTATGGAGATGCTTTGTCCCTGTTGACTCTCTACAACATACTGTTTTCTTACTTTCAATCCTTCTTACTCCTTTCCTTGGCAAGCTGTATGTAGGGCATCACCGTTGTCAATGGCTACATCCCATCCTCTCAGTCAAAAAGGTCCAAATGCTCTTGTCACAGCACGGCTAATCATCTATTGGTTCTCGATCATGTCGGAATAGAATCCATTGATTCTTTTGCATTTGTCATCACGCCCAACAATCGTAAGTTTGAAGCTCGTCACAGTCATTCAATTCCTGAATTCTACTCGGAATACCATAGACAAGGTTTAGACTTTCCGGATTCTCATGAATGCCGCCAACAATTCTAGCTTATACCACGAAGATTCTGATTAAGGAATCCAAGAGATATGCGTTCGGTCTAAGGGAGAACGGAAGTGGTTGTCAAGCATGCGCTCATAGGTGAGAATGATGATGAGTGTCACGGATAATCACATTCATCATGTTGAAGTGCAACGAATATCTTAGAATAGGAATAAACTGAATTGAATAGAAAATAGTAGTAATTGCATTAAAACTTGAGGTACAGCAGAGCTCCACACCCTTAATTTATAGTGTGCATAAACTCCACCATTGAAAATACATAAGTGATGGTCCAGGCATGGCCGAATGGCCAGCCCCCAATCGTGATCAAGAGATTAATCAAAAGACAATCCAAGATGTCTAATACAATAGTAAAATGTCCTATTTATACTAGACTAGCTACTAGGGTTTACAGAAATAGGTAATTGATGCAGAAATCCAGTTTCGGGGCCCACTTGGTGTGTGCTTGGGCTGAGCTTGAGCTTTACACGTGCATAGGCTTCTTTTGGAGTTAAAGGCTAAGTTGTAACATGTTTTTGGCCTTTAACTCTGGTTTGTGACGTGTTTCTGGCATTTGACTCCAGAATGCAGCATGGAACTGGCGTTGAGCGCCAGTTTGTGTCGTCTAATCTCGAATAAAATATGGACTATTATATATTGCTGGAAAGATTTGGATGTCTTCTTTTCAACGCCATTGAGAGTGCGCCATATGGAGTTCTATAGCTCAAGAAAATCCATTTCGAGTGTAGAGAGGTTAGAATCCAACAGCATTAGCAGTCCTTTGTCAGCCTTTTATTAGAGTTTTGCTCAGGTCCCTCAATTTCAGCCAGAAAATACCTGAAATCATAGAAAAACACACAAAATCATAGTAAAGTCCAGAAATGTGAATTTAGCATAAAAACTAATGAAAACATCCCTAAAAGTAGCTAGATCCTACTAAAAACTACCTAAAAACAATGCCAAAAAGCGTATAAATTATCCGCTCATCACAACACCAAACTTAAATTTTTGCTTGTCCCCAAGCAACTGAAAATCAAATAGGATAAAAAGAAGAGAATATACTATAAATCTCAAAATATCAGTGAATATTAGTTCTTAATTATATGAGCGGGACTTGTAGCTTTTTGCTTCTGAACAGTTTTGGCATCTCACTTTTTCCTTTGAAGTTTAGAATGATTGGCATCTATAGGAACTTAGAATTTCAGATAGTGTTATTGATTTTTCTAGTTAAGTATGTTGATTCTTGAACACAGCTACTTTTATGAGTCTTGGCCGTGGCCCTAAGCACTTTGTCTTCCAATATTACCACCGGATACATAAATGCCACAGACACATAACTGGGTGAACCTTTTCAGATTGTAACTCAGCTTTGCTAAAGTCCCCAATTAGAGGTGTCCAGAGTTCTTAAGCACACCCTTTTTGCTTTGGATCACGACTTTAACCACTCAGTCTCAAGATTTTCACTTGGACCTGCATGCCACAGGCACATGGTTAGGGACAGCTTGAATTAGCCGCTTAGGCCTGGATTTTATTTCTTTAGGCCCTCCTATCCATTGATGCTCAAAGCCTTGGATCCTTTTTACCCTTGCCTTTTGGTTTTAAGGGCTATTGGCTTTTTCTGTTTGCTTTTTCTCTTTCTTTCTAATTTTTTCGCCACTTTTTTTCTTTTTTTCGCAAGCTTTTGTTATTCACTGCTTTTTCTTACTTCAAGGATCAAATTCATGATTTTTCAGATTATCAGTAACATTTCTCTTTGTTCATCATTCTTTCAAGAGCCAACAATTTTAATATTCATAAATAACAAGATCAAAATTATGCACTGTTCAAGCATTCAATCAGAAAAAAAGTATTGTCACCACATCAATATAATTAAACTAATTTCAAGGACAATTTTGAAATTCATGTACTTCTTGTTCTTTTGAATTAGAAACATTTTTCATTCAAGAAAGGTGAAGGATTCATGGAATTATTCATAGCCTTAAGACATAGTTACTAAATACTAATGATCATGTAGTAAAGACTCAAAACATAGACAAGCATATAACATAAAATCGAAAAACAGAGAAATAAGAACAAGGAAGTTAAGGAATGAGTCCACCTTAGTAATGGTGGCACCTTCTTCTGAGCTTCTCTATGTCTCTTCCTTGCTTTTGTTGCTTCATCCCTAGTGATTTTGGTGCTCCTATCCTTAGTTGCTTCCAATAGTTGTGTGGAGGAAAATGTATCCCTTGAGGTATCTCAGGAATTTCTTGATGAGGGAATTCCTCATGCTCTTGTTGAGGTCCATGAGTGGGTTCTCTTGATGTGCAGTCAAATGCTGAGCTATGGACCCTTGAGATGAATCTCTCCATCTCCCATGACTCGGAGGTGGAAGCTTTTGTCTTTTCTTTCCCCTTTCTAGAGGTTTCTCCGACCTTAGGTGCCATAAATGGTTATGGAAAAACAAAAAGCTATGCTTTTACCACACCAAACTTAGAATGTTGCTCATCCTCGAGCAAAAGAAGAAAGAATAAAAGAAGAAGAAGAAGATGGAGGAGAGGGAAAGAAAGATAGAGGGGTTTATATAGTGGAGGGAGAGGGTTTAAGGTTCGGCCATATTGGGTGGGTTTGGGTGGGAAAGAGATTTTGAATTTTGAAGGTAGGTGGGGTTTATGGGGAAGGGTGGATGGATGTGAGTGGTGAAGAGGTGATGGCAAGAGAAAGATTGAGGTGATTGGTGAAGTGTTTTTTTTAGGAAGAGTGTTGTGTGAAGAGGAGAGAAGGTGAGTTGAGGTAGGTGGGGATCCTGTGGGGTCCACAGATCCTGAGGTGTCAAGGATTTATCATCCTTGCACCAATTTAGGCATGTAAAACGCCATCTGCATGCAATCCTGGCGTTTAACGCCAGATTGATGCTTGTTTCTGGCGTTAAATGCCAGTTTCATGCTTATTTTGGGCGTTCAACGCCAGTCTGCAGCATGTTTCTGGTGTTGAATGCCAGCTTTCCTCAGTGTGCAATCTTGGCGTTTAAATGCCAGATTGCTGCATGTTTCTGGCGTTTAACACCAGATCCATTCTCTGTTCTGGCGTTGAATGCCAGCCAGATGCTCCTTACTGGCGTTTAAACGCCAGTAAGCTCTTCCTCCAGGGTGTGTTGTTTCTTCTGCTATTTTTGATTCTATTTTTAATTTTAGTATTCATTTTGTGACTTCACATGATCATGAACCTAATAAAACATAAAAGAACAATAAAAGAAAAGTAAAATTAGATAAATAAAAATTGGGTTGCCTCCCAATAAGCGCTTCTTTAATGTCAATAGCTTGATAGTGGGCTCTCATGAAGCCTCACAGGTGATCAGGTCAATATTGTAGACTCCCAACACCAAACATAGAGTTTGAATGTAGGGGCTTTGTTTGACTCTGTACTGAGAGAAGCTTTTCATGCTTCCTCTCAATGTATGCAGAAGAACACCCTTGGGTCTTAAACACAAGGTAGTCCCCATTCAATTGAAGGACTAATTCTCCTCTGTTAACATCTATCACAGCTCTTGCTTTGGCTAGGAAAGGTCTTTCAAGGATGATGCATTCATCCTCCTCCTTCCTAGTGTCTAAGATTATGAAATCAGCAAGGATGTAAAGGCCTTCAACCTTCACTAACACGTCTTCTACCAATCCATAAGCTTGTCTTACTGACTTGTCTGCCATTTGTAATGAGAATATGGCAGGCTGTACCTCAATGATCCCTAGCTTCTCCATTACAGAGAGTGGCATAAGATTTATGCCTGATGCTAGGTCACACAGAGCCTTCTCAAAGGTCATGGTGCCTATGGTACAGAGTATTAAGAATTTACCAGGATCTTGTCTCTTTTGAGGTAAAGTTTGCTGAACCCATGTATCTAGTTCATTAATGAGCAAGGGAGGTTCACCTTTCCAAGTCTCATTATCAAACAACTTGGCATTCAGCTTCATAATGGCTCCTAGATATTGAGCAACTTGCTCTCCAGTTACATCTTCATCCTCTTCAGAGGAAGAATAGTCTTCAGAGCTCATGAATGGCAGAATGAGGTTTAATGGGATCTCTATGGTCTCTATATGATCTGCAGATTCCTTTGGGTCCACAATAGGAAACTCCTTCTTGCTTGAGAGACGTCCCATGAGGTCTTCCTCATTGGGATTCATGTTCTCTCCTTCCTCTCTAGGTTTAGCCATGTTGATTATGTCAATGGCCTTGCACTCTCTTTTTGGATTCTCTTTAGTATTGCTTGGGAGAGTACTAGGAGGAGTTTTTGTGACTTTCTTACTCAGCTGGCCCACTTGTGCCTCTAAATTTCTGATGGAGGACCTTGTTTCACTCATGAAACTTAAAGTGGCTTTAGACAGATCAGACACTATGTTTGCTAAACTAGAGGTGCTCTGCTCAAAATTCTCTGTCTGTTGCTGAGAAAATGATGGAAAAGGCTTGCTGTTGCTGAGCCTGTCTCTTCCACCATTATTAAAGGTGCCACCTCAGATACTGCTTGCAGGTTATCAAATGGAAAATTATCATCTATAGGAGTAGAATCATCCTTAATGTGCTCAAGGCGACTCAAGTGGTCTGCCACCAGATTCTGGTTACCACTCCTGTCCTTTATTTCTAAATCAAATTCTTGTAATAGCAGTATCCAACGTATGAGCCTTGGTTTGGACTCCTTTTTAGCTAATAGATACTTTAAAGCTGCATGGTCCGAATACACTACTACTCTAGTACCAAGTAAATAAGCTCGGAATTTATCCAGAGCAAAAACAATAGCAAGAAGCTCTTTCTCAGTAGTAGTATAATTGGACTGGGCAGCGTCTAAAGTCTTAGACGCATAAGTAATAACAAAAGGATCCTTACCTTCACGCTGAGCCAGCGCTGCTCCTACTGCATGGATGGAAGCATCGCACATAATTTCAAACGGCTGGCTCCAGTCTGGTCCTCGCACAATTGGAGCTTGAGTCAAGTCGGTCTTCAGCTTATCAAACGCTTGTTTGCAATCCTCACTGAACTCGAACTCAATATCCTTCTGCAGTAATCTGGATAAGAGAAGTGCTACCTTACTAAAGTCCTTAATAAATCTCCTGTAAAAACCTGCATGGCCAAGGAACGAACGGACTTCCCTCACAGAGGAGGGGTAAGGTAAACTAAAAATAACATTCACCTTTGCTAGGTCTACAGAAATGCCAGTATTAGATACAACATGTCCTAATACAATCCCTTGTTTTACCATAAAGTGACATTTTTCAAAATTTAATACAAGGTTTGTACTGACACATCTATCTAATACTCTAGATAATCCATCTAAGCAAAGGATAAAAGAATCACCATAAACGCTAAAATCATCCATATAAACCTCCATACAGTCCTCAATAAGATTAGAGAAAAGACTCCTCATGCACCTCTGGAAAGTAGCTAGTGCATTGCACAAGCCAAAGGGCATTCTCTTGTAAGCATAAGTCCCAAAAGGACATGTAAAAGTAGTCTTTTCCTGATCCTCAGGAGCTATATGAATCTGGAAATAACCTGTGTAACCATCTAAAAAGCAATAATGTGATTTACCTGACAGGCAATCCAACATTTGATCAATGAATGGAAGTGGGTAGTGATCCTTACGGGTGGCTTGGTTGAGACGCTTGTAATCAATGCAGACTCTCCAAGCGATCTGTACTCTGGTTGCTATGAGCTCTCCATGCTCATTCTTCACTGTAGTGACTCCAGACTTCTTGGGCACTACTTGTACTGGGCTAACCCATTCACTGTCTGAAATGGGATAAATGATACCTGCTTCCAATAGTCTGGTCACTTTCTTTTTAACAACTTCCAAGATAGTGGGATTCAGTCTTCTTTGGGGTTGGCAGACAGGTCTTGTTCCTTCCTCTAAAAATATTCTGTGCTCACATACTTGAGAGTTGATGCCTACTATGTCTGCCAAACTCCACCCAATTGCTTTCTTGTGCTTCCTTAGCACACTAAGTAACTGCTCTTCCTGTTCAGGAGTGAGGTCCTGTGCAATAATAACTGGAAACTTCTGCCCATCTTCAAGATAACCGTATTTGAGATGTGGAGGGAGAGGTTTCAACTCTATCTTCTGGTCATGGGCAGGCTCTGGATTGTCTGGAGCTTGTGAAAATGCCGAAGTATCCTTGTTGTCAGTTAATAGAGTCCCCACACTTAGACTTTGTTCTGTGTACCTTTCTTCCAACTCTTCCTGGTGAATTTCAGCTATAGTTTCATCTATGGTATCATACTGGAAGATAGAATGATCTTCTGGAGGGTTGTTTGTGACTCCATTCAAATTGAAGATTACTATTCGGCCATCTATTTCAAAAGAATATGTTCCTGAAAAAGTATCTAATTTGAATTTTGATGTCTTCAGGAATGGTCTGCCAAGTAGGATTGATGATGGCTTATCTGAGTCATTATTGGGCATCTCCAAGATATAGAAATCAGTGGGAAATGTGAGCCCTTTAATGTTCACCAAAACATCTTCAGCAACTCCAGCTACTGTAATAATGCTTTTATCTGCCAACACAAAACGAGCTGCCGACCTTTTTAAGGGAGGGAGCCTCAAAACATCATATACAGATAAAGACATTATACTAACACATGCTCCTAAATCACACATGCAATCATAAATTACTACACCACCAATAGTACAACTAACTATACAAGGACCTGGGTCACTACATTTTTCAGGTAAATTTCCCATTAAAGCAGATATAGAATTTCCTAGAGGAATAGTTTCTAATTCATTAATTTTGTCTTTATGTATGCACAAATCTTTTAGAAACTTTGAATATTTAGGTACCTGTTGAATGACATAAAAAAGGGGAACAGTTACCTCAACCTTTTTGAAGATTTCTACCATTCTGAGGTCAGTTTCCAACTGCTTCCTAGGCTTCCTTGCAAGTTGTGGAAATGGAATGGGAGTGGTGTTTTCTGCAGTGTCTACGCCTTTTGGTGCTTCCTCCTGTGGTTGAGCTTCTTCTTTCTCAACTATGTCCTGTATGTCCTCTTCCTCTTCAACATCTTCTAATTCTACTACCTCTTCAGCTGAGGCGTGTTTTGGTGGGCTTGGCTTCTCCTGATTTCTCTCCTGCAGTGTGGTTCCAGACCTTAGGGTGATGGCATTAATACCACCCTTTGGGTTGGGTAATGGTTGAGAGGGGAGTCCACCAGAGCTTGAGGACTGGTTGTTGGAGTTGTTCATTGATCCAATCTGTGAGACAAGAGTTTGTAAAGTAGAAGTCAAAATATTCATAGTTGCATTAATATTATTCTCCATAGCCTGTTGTCTCTGATCAATGGCTTGTAGTAATTCATCAATAGGAGATAAAGAGGGGTAAGTGGTCTGGGAAGTTTGCTGAGAGGCTTGAGGTTGTCTTAAATGAGGTGCTCTGTAGGATTGAGTCTGATTCTGCTACCTGAAATTGTTATTGTTATTCCACCTCTAATTTCTATTGTTATCTCTGCCTCCTCTATTAAATTGTCCCTCCAACCCTGGTTAGAATTGTCTCTCTAGCCTTGGTTAGAGTTATCCTGCCATCCTTGGTTATAGTTGCCACCTTGATTGTACCCTTGATTGGGGTAGTCATGAAAGTTGTGAGTGGCTGCTATAGTGTTGTCTTCTGGTTGGAGCTGCAGATACTCATCGGTATAGTGACTGTAATCTGCACAGATTTCACACACTCTTTGTGGAACTAACTGCTGGCTGTACTGTGGTGGAGAAGGCTGAACTTGCTGAGGTTGTTGTTGATTCAGTTGCATCTGCTTTAGCAAGTTAGTCATTTCACATAGACTCTGGGCTATAGCAGTAGTCTCTGTATTAGTGGATACTTCCGCAATAGCTCTTGACCAACTTTGTCTTTGCCTATGATTCCTAGTAGAGTCAGCTAAGTCTCTGATCAATTACCATGCTTCATCCGTAGTCTTGTACTTTTTCATAGAACCATTACAAGCACCTTCCAGTGTGGTCCTATCTTGAGATTTCAAACCCTGTGTAAAGTAACCGAGCAAAACTATCTTGTCAATCATATGATGGGGACATGCGTCTCAAAGAGTATTGAAGCATTCCAAGTATTCATAGAGGGCCTCAGATTCATCTTGAACGATCATACACATGTCCTTCCTCAGCTTATCGGCAACTTCAGCTGGAAAGAATTTATCCAGTTTCTCGGGGCTGAGTGTAGTACCACTCTCTTGCCTTTCCCTCCAGAGAAAACGGGAAGGCTTTCAATAAAATAGAGATTTCATCAGCACCATCACGCTTAACAGTAGAGCAAGCGGTCTGGAAATCTCTAAGATGCTTGATAGGCTCTTGAGCAGGTAAGCCATGAAATTTGGGCATCAAGTTGAGTAGTGAAGATTTTATTTCAAAATCTACAGCTACTGCTGGGTGGTGTGCCTGGAATGGTTGGAGCGTAAAATCAGGGGCTCCTTCCTCCTGGATAGTGACTCTTCTGGGCGCTGCCATGTCACCTGCACGTAAATGAACTAGATCAATAGAAAGGGGGTTTGTTTCTTCCTTAGATGACGGTTCAGGTTCGTCCTCAAAGAGGAGTCGCTGATGAGCGGATAATTTGTACGCTTTTTGGCATTGTTTTTAGTATGTTTTTAGTATGATTTAGTTAGTTTTTAGTATATTTTTATTAGTTTTTAGCTAAAATTCACTTTTCTGGACTTCACTATGGGATTGTGTGTTTTTCTGTGATTTCAGGTATTTTCTGGCTGAAATTGAGGGACCTGAGCAAAAATCTGATTCAGAGACTAAAAAGGACTGCAGATGCTGTTGGATTCTGACCTCCCTGCACTCGAAGTGGATTTTCTGGAGCTACAGAAGCCCAATTGGCGCG
>NC_029775.3:57414515-57414817 GCF_000817695.3 Arachis duranensis | reverse complement strand
CTGCACGAAAATGCTTCATTGCTCAGCCCAAGCACACACCAAGTGGGCCCGGAAGTGGATTTTTATGTCATTTACTCATTTCTGTACACCTTGGGCTACTAGTTTTCTATAAGTAGGACCTTTGACTATTGTATTAGAGAGTCTTTCGATCTTTGGATCTTTTGATCATGTTTTTATGATTGAACCCTCTTTGGGAGGCTGGCCATTCGGCCATGCCTAGATCTTATGCTTATGTATTTTCAACGGTGGAGTTTCTACACACCATAGATTAAGGTGTGGAGCTCTGCTGTACCTCGAGTATT
>NC_029775.3:57411135-57412187 GCF_000817695.3 Arachis duranensis | reverse complement strand
TTTAAACGCCAGCCAGGGTACCTGGTTGGGCGTTTAACGCCCAAAAGGGTAGTATTTTGGGCGTTAAACGCCAGAATGTGCATCATTCTGGGCTTTTAACGCCAAGATGGCTAAAGGGGGAAGATTTTGTTTTTCAATGCAATTTTTTTTAGTTTTCAAAATCTTTTCAAAATCAAATCTTTTTCAAATCAAATTTTCAATCAAATCTTTTTCAAAACCAATTTCTTTCCATTTATAAAGATACTTACTATCAATTAATGATTTGATTCAACATTTCAAGTATGTTACCTTTTCTGTTGAGAAAGGTTTAATGTTTGAATCATATCTTTTCTTGTTAGTCAAGTTTTTAATTTTCAAATCAAATCTTTTTAAAATGTTTTTCAAATCATATCTTTTCAATCACATTTTTTTTAGTCAATCATATCTTCTTAACCACATCTTTTTCAAAATGGTTTTCAATCAAATCTTTTTGATTTCTAATTTTAAAATCCTTTTTCAAAAATCACTTGATTTCTTTTGTACTTTCAATTTCGAAAATTAAGTAATGTTTTTCAAAAATGTTTTCAAAACTTTTCACTTAATTTTCGAAAATTGCTTCCCCTCTTCTCACATCCTTCTATTTATGGACTAACACTATCCCTTAATGCAAAATTCGAACTCCATTTTCTCTGATAAGTTCGAATTTTCTACTTCTGTCTTCTACTCTTCTTTTCCTCTGACACCTAAAGGAATCTCTATACTATGACATAGAGGATTCCACATTTTCTTGTTCCCTTCTCTTTCTTATGAGCAGGAGCAAAGACAAAAATATTCTTGTTGAGGCAGACCCTGAACCTGAAAGGACCTTAAAGAGAAAGCTAAGAGAAGCAAAAGCACAACTCTCTTTAGAGGACCTGACCGAATTCTTCAAAGAAGAAGAACACATGGCAGCCGAAAACAACAATGCCAACAATGCAAGGAAGGTGCTGGGTGACTTTACTGCACCTACTCCCGATTTCTATGGGAGAAGCATCTCTATCCCTGCCATTGGAGCAAACAACTTTGAGCTTAAG
>NC_029775.3:57401505-57407023 GCF_000817695.3 Arachis duranensis | reverse complement strand
TTTTATATTCAAGCAATTTACATTCCTTGCCATTTAAGTTACTGCAATTTACATTTCTTGCACTTTAAGTTTCAGTCATTTAGTTTCTTGTTCTTTAAGATTCAGTACATTTTACTTTCCTGTTCTTTAATTTACTGCAAATTCCCCTCTCCCTTTACATTTACTGTCATTTACTTCCTGTTAAACACAAATCACTCAACCAATACTTGATTCGCTTGACTAAACCAACCACTAAACTAAAATTGCTCAATCCTTCAATCCCTGTGGGATCGACCTCACTCATGTGAGTTATTATTACTTGATGCGACCCGGTACACTTGCCGGTGAGTTTTGTGTTGGATCGTTTTCCACACATCACTTAGTTGCTGCAGGTTTATTTCCTATAGAAGTGGTTGGAGAAGCCTTCTTAGAGGGGTTACTATCAGCACTCTCAGGTGTCTGATTCCTCATTGGCGTTTGAATGCCAGGATTGGGTGAGGAATGGGCGTTGAACGCCAACTTTCCCCCCTTTTCTAGCGTTTGAACGCCAGAACTGGGCAAGGAATGGGTGTTTAACGCCAACCTTCCCCCCCTTTCTGGCGTTTGAACGCCAGGAGTACTCCTCTCTGGGCTCTTACTGTCCTCAGAGGGATTTTGGGCAGTGGTTTGGTTATCCTCTGTCAGTTGTTCCTTTCTTAGCTTTCTGCTACTTTGAGCAGTGTTATTCAATGTCTTCCCACTCCTTAGTTGAACTGCTTGGCATTCTTCTATTATCTGTTTAGATAACTGCTATTTTGTCTGATTCAACTGTAATTCTATATTCTTGTTAGCAATTTTGGTTTCTTGGAGCGTCTCTTTGAATTCTGCTAACTGTTTTGTCATCAGGAGTAATTGCTGATTAAACTCAACAACCTGTTCTTGAGGATTAGGATCAGTAGTTACTGCCATGGCTTCTTCTTTCGTAGAGGGCTCACTGCTAGAGTACAAATATTGATTTCTAGCAACAGTATCTATGAGCTCTTGAGCCTCTTCAATCGTCTTCCTCATATGTATAGATCCACCAGCTGAGTGGTCTAGAGACATCTAAGCTTTTCTGTAAGCCCATGGTAGAAGATGTCTAACTGTACCCACTCTGAAAACATTTCAGAGGGGCATTTTCTTAGCATACCTCTGTACCTCTCCCAGGCATTATAAAGGGATTCGTTATCCTCTTGTTTAAAGCCTTGGATGTCCAGCCTTAGCTGTGTCATCCTTTTTGGAGGGTAAAAGTGATTCAGGAATTTGTCTGATAACTGTCTCCATGTGTTTATGCTTGCTGTAGGTTGGTTATTCAACCACCTCTTAGCTTGATCTTTTACAGCAAATGGAAACAGTAATAATCTGTAGACATCCTGATCCACCTCTTTATCACGTACTGTGTCAGCAATTTGTAAGAACTGTGCCAGAAACTCAGTAGGTTCTTCCTGTGGAAGACCAGAATATTGGCAATTTTGCTGCACCATGATAATGAGTTGATGATTTAGCTCAAACCTGCTTGCTTTAATGGGAGGTATACAGATGCTACTCCCATATGCAGCTGTACTGGGGTTAGCATATGACTCCAGAGTCCTTCTGGACTGCTCAATTCCACTTAAGTCCATGATGGAGAAAGGGAAAAGATATGGATCACAAGTAAAGTATATAAATATATATATATATATATATATTTAAAAATGGCTGAAAAAATAAAATAAAACAAATGGGAAATAGAATAAAATTTTGAAAACTAAAAGAAAATAAAATCAAAGCAAACAAAAACCTAAAGGAAAACACACAGAAGACACCAAACTTAGAAATTTTTAAAGATAAAAAAGGGGCTAAGAACATGCAAATTCGAAAAATTAAAAGAAAAACAAAAGCATGCAATTGACACCAAACTTAGAATATGAAACTAAACTCAAATAAAAGACTCTAAACTAACAAAAATAAAACAGTCCTAATCTAAGAAACAAGATAAACCGTCAGTTGTCCAAACTCGAACAATCCCCGGCAACGGCACCAAAAACTTGGTGCACGAAATTGCAATCACACTCTTGCAATTCCGCACAACTAACCAGCAAGTGCACTGGGTCGTCCAAGAAATACCTTACGTGAGTAAGGGTCGATCCCATGGAGATTGTTGGCTTGAAGCAAGCTATGGTTATCTTGTAACTCTTAGTTAGGATATCAATAATTCTCAGGTTTAATTATGAAGAGTAAAAGAACATGAAATAAATACTTGTTTTGCAGTAATGGAGAACATGTTGAGGTTTTGGAGATGCTCTATCTTCTGAATCTCTGGTTTCCTACTGTCTTCTTCTTCATGCACGCAAGGCTCCTTCCATGGCAAGCTGTATGTAGGGTTTCACCGTTGTCAATGGCTTCTTCCCATCTTCTTAGTGAAAATGTTCAACGCACTCTATCACAGCACGACTAATCATCTGTCGGTTCTCAATCAGGTTGGAATAGAATTCAGTGATTCTTTTGCGTCTGTCACTAACACCCAACCTTCAAGAGTTTGAAGCTCATCACAGTCATTCAATCTTTGAATCCTACTCAGAATACTACAGACAAGGTTTAGACCTTCCGGATTCTCTTGAATGCCACCATCAATTCTAGCTTATACCACAAATATTCTGATTAAGGAATCCAAGAGATATTCACTCAATCTAAAGTGGAGCAGAGGTGGTTGTCAGGCACACGTTCATAGGTGAGAATGATGATGAGTGTCACGGATCATCACATTCATCAAGTTGAAGAACAAGTGATATCTTAGAATAGAAGCAAACGTGATTGAATGAAAAACAGTAGTAATTGCATTAATCCATCAAGACACAGCAGAGCTCCTCACCTCCAACCATGGGGTTTAGAGACTCATGCCATAGAAGATACAATAAGAAATGTGTAATGTGTCATGAGGTAAAGATACAATGTCAAAAGGTCCTATTAATAGTGAACTAGTAACCTAGGGTATACAGAAATGAGTAAATGACGTAAAAATCCACTTCCGGGGTCCACTTGGTATGTGCTTTGGCTGAGCATTGAAGTTTTCATGTGTAGAGACTTTTCCTGCAGTTAAACACTAGCTTTTGTGCTAGTTTGGGCGTTTAACTCCAATTTTTGTGCCAGTTCCGGCGTTAAACGCTGGGAATTCTGAAGCTGATTTACAACGCCGGTTTGGGCCATCAAATATCGGGCAAAGTATAGACTATTATATATTGATGGAAAGCCCAGAATGTCCACTTTCCAACGCAATTGAGAGCGTGCCAATTGGGCTTCTGTAGCTCCAGAAAATCCACTTTGAGTGCAGGGAGGTCAGAATCCAACAGCATCTGCAGTCCTTTTTCAGCCTCTGAATCAGATTTTTGCTCAGGTCCCTCAATTCTAGCCAGAAATTACCTGAAATCACAGAAAAATACACAAACTCATAGTAAATCCCAGAAAAGTGAATTTTAAATAAAAACTAATAAAAATATACTAAAAACTAGCTAAAATGTACTAAAAACATACTAAAAATAGTGCCAAAAAGCGTATAAATTATCTGCTCATCAGTAACCCAACCATAAGTAGTACATTACTATTTTAGTTCTTTTGTTTATTCTGATTTAAACTCCTTTTCAATTCATTTCCTATTAATTTTCATAGTTCCCTTTGCTTTTTGATGTTTGTAATCATACGCAGCACCTATAATAAAGACAGTGATATTCATAATTGAAATCAGAACACCCTGGGGAGGATTCTTTGCTAGCATTGGATACCATAAAGGAGGCAACATGGGTGTCTAACACCCATAGGGGCAGGCTTAGGACCATTTTATGGTCCCCTATGGGCGTTCAACGCCCATACTTGGCGTTGAACGCCCAGGAGGGAGTAAGCCAAAATTCAAATTGCAAAGAAGGGGTGGAGGGGTTGACTTTGTCAAATCATATCTTTTCAAAACCTTATCTTTTCATCAATCTTCTTTTCACATCACACTTTCTTTTAATTTAAATTGAAAAATTTAAACCATTTATCCCATATCTCTTTCAACAACTTAATTGCCAATCTTATCTTTTCATATTAAATCATTTTTATTTCAATTCTTTTTCAAATCTTTTTAATCTATATCTTATGTTTCATACCTCTTTATGAATTCCCTTTCTTCTCACATAATCTTTTTTTCAAATCTTTTTCAAATTGTTTTCAAAACTTTTTCAAAATCTTTCTCTAATCTTTCTTCAATCAAAAGATTTTCGATTATATCCTGTTCTTTCTTTGATCCTATCTTTAAAAATTTAAAATTGATAATCTTTTCCCCTTTTATAATGACCCATCCTCCACCCTCTTCCTCCATATTTGAATCTTTCTCCCTCCTTCGCGCCTCTTCTTCCTCTTTCGTACGTCTCCTCTACTTCTCTTTTTTGCTCAGGAAAAGTAAACCTTTTAAGTTTGGTGTGACAAAAGCATTACTCTTTCACTTATTTACAATCCATGGCTCCAAGAAGTGGAAGATCTACATCAAGAAACAAGAAAGAAAGTGCTCTACTAACAACTGCATATAAACCTTACAGATTCTACTCCAAGCTTCACAAAGAACACTACTATAATGAAGTGTGAAAGAAGACAGTGATTCCGGAAGTCAAGTTTGATTTAAAAGAAGATGAATACCCGAAAATCCAACCCTATAACCAATGTTGGAATAGTAAGAGTCCATGAATTTTATGCAAATTTGTGGATAACAGATAAACAAAAGAAAGAAGGACAAGGATTCCATACATGGCACACCATGGTCCAAGGAAGGACTCTGCATTTCAATCTGGATAAGGTGGGGGAAATTTTCAAATTGCCCCCACAAAAGGATGATCCTAACTCCTTTAATAGGAGGGTACAAGCTAATCTGAGGCTAGATCATGTTCTTAAGGACATATGTCTGCCTAGAACTCAATGGATCAATTACAAGAAAGGTAAACCAAACCAACTGAGGAGAATAGATCTCAAGCCAGTTACTAGGGGTTGACTAGACTTCATTGGGCATTCCATACTTCCTACTAGCAGCCGTTCTGAAGTTACTGTTAGGTGAGCTGTAATGATCCACTGCATCATGATGGGTAATGAGGTGGAAGTGCACTAGTACGCGAAATTGTGAACAATACTTTTTCACAACTCTCATAATCCCCGGACATGAACCCCAAAAACTTTGGTGTTCAATACCATAGCATTACACAACTTCGCACAACTAACCAGCAAGTGCACTGGGTCGTCCAAGTAATAAACCTTACGCGAGTAAGGGTCGATCCCACGGAGATTGTTAGTATTGAAGCAAGCTATGGTCATCTTGTAAATCTTAGTCAGGCAAACTCAAATGGTAATGGTGATGAACGAAAATAACAAAAAGGTAAAGATAGAGATACTTATGTAATTCATTGGTAGGAACTTCAGATAAGCGCATGAAGATGCCTTCCCTTCCGTCTCTCTGCTTTCCTACTGTCTTCATCCAATCCTTCTTATTCCTTTCCATGGCAAGCTTGTGTAGGGTTTCACC
>NC_029775.3:57374710-57400736 GCF_000817695.3 Arachis duranensis | reverse complement strand
CGCCGGTTTGGGCCATCAAATCTTGGGCAAAGTATGGACTATCATATATTGCTGGAAAGCCCAGGATGTCTACATTCCAACGCCGTTGAGAGCGCGCCAATTGGGCTTCTGTAGCTCCAGAAAATCCACTTCGAGTGCAGGGAGGTCAGAATCCAACAGCATCTGCAGTCCTTTTTAGTCTCTGAATCAGATTTTTGCTCAGGTCCCTCAATTTCAGCCAGAAAATACCTGAAATCACAGAAAAACACACAAACTCATAGTAAAGTCCAGAAAAGTGAATTTTAACTAAAAACTAATAAAAATATACTAAAAACTAACTAGATCATACTAAAAACATACTAAAAACAATGCCAAAAAGCATACAAATTATCCGCTCATCATGCACCAACTAATCCCTTGTGAGTTGTATAAATTCACAAACAATACCTCAACTCAAGCCAAGCTGGCTTTCCCACACCTCATCTCTCGCTTATGTAGTGAGGCAAGAGTCCTGATTGACAGAGACATATGCATCCCAGTAGACAACCCAATCAGCAAAGAAAGTATGGATAGTACCAAGGGGTCAGTGCTAGATAAGATTCAACAGTCAGTTGATCCCCCTAAGAGGAAGACGCCCGAGCTACCTTAAGAGCAGAATATCCCTCCAATTGAATATTGGAATTAAATGGCAGCATCCGTTGAACAGTTTCAATCCACTATGGTCCAATTAAGAGAGGAGCAAAAGAACCAGTCTTGCATCCTACAAAAGCTGGTTGAAAAACATGAAGCAGGGGTGAGAATTAGAAGAATTAAAGCATCAAAAAGTATCTGCTGGAGATGGCAGCGACCACCATGATTGAGGTGGTTGAGTCTCCACGCCTGTTTAATTCTTATTTCAGTACTTTATTTCCTGTCTTTTAATTTTAATATTGCATGATCACTAGTAAGATTTATTTTTTTTCTAGTAAATTTTTATTTCTGTCAACTAAGTAATTTCATTTTTCTTTAGAAGCAGTAGATTACAAGAATTCTTGAGTGATGATAATTCGTTCCTTTTAAAAATAGTGGCCTTGCATTTACTTTCTGAATGTATGACTTAACTGTGCATAATTACCTTGAAGTTGAGGGTGTTGGCTCTTGACAGAACAGTGAGTTTAGAGAAGTGTTATCAGTTCCCAGAAAGATCCAAATTATCTATATTCTTGAAGCAAAATAAACAAAATATTCCAATAGAAAACGAAGAAAAGGGTCCAAGGCTTTGGGCATCAATGGCTAGAAAAGTCAGAAATTGGCCTAAAAAGCCCACTATATGCTTGTGGTGTGAAGGTGTTAAGCAAGAAGCTTGAGACTGAGCAGTTAAAGTCATGATCCAAAGCTGAAGAGTACGCTTAAGAACTCTAGGCACCACTGTCTAGGAATATAAGCAAAGCTAAATTTGAATCCAAAGGACTCCCCCAGTTAAATGCCTGTGGCGTTTATGTATCCGGTGGTAATACGGGAAAACAAAATGCTTAGAGTCACGGCTAGGCTCAAAAGGTGCAAAGCACAAAAAGAAGTTGTGTTCAAGAATCAAGAAGAGCTAAAATAAGAGAATCAATAATATCATCCAGATTCTAGTTCCAAAGGATGTCAGTATTTCTGAACTTCAAAGGAAAATGAGATGCCAAAACTAATCAGAAGTAAAGAGCTATTAGCCTCACTCAGTATTTGAAACTGAGCTTTATTGAAAAACGTTGATACTCGTTGTATTTTTCTCTTCTCATTGGTCCTACTTTGTTTTTGGTTGCTTGAAGACAAGCAACAATTTATGTTTAATGTTCTCATGTGTGGATATTTTATACATTTTTTGATGCTATTTTCCTACTATTTTTAGTAGGAAAATATGAGTTTCACTATGTTTCACTATATTTTAGTAGGTTTTAATGCAAAATTCACTTTTTGGATACTAATTTGAGCTTTTGTGCTTTTTCTATGATTTTAGGTGATTTGTGGGTGAATTTGGTAAGTTATGGCAAAGTCTGATTCTGAGGCAAGGAAAGTTTAGCAGATGTTATCAGATTCTAACCTCCATAAATTCAAACAAGTATTTTTAGAGCTGCAAATATCCAATCGACACGTTCTCAATGGCTTTGGAAATCTAACTTCCAAGGCTTTTCATAAATATATAATGATCTATACTTTTATTTGAATTGGACTGCCCAAAATGGGTGTTGAACGCCCAAACTACCCTCTTTCTGGCGTTCAACGCTCCAATAGGACTAGGGCCAGCGTTGAATGCCCAAAACTGGCGTTCAACTCCCCCAAGGGAGTTCAAGGAAGCGCATCTCACCCCCTAGTGGGCATTCAATGCCCACTTTTTCAAGTTGGACGCCAAGCTCAACCTAAACACTCACCAAGTGTGCCCAAAATGAGATTTTCGCACCTTTAGCTTAGTTTATTTTATTTTTGTAATTTCTAATTATTATTAAGGTATTTTTAAGTTTAGAATTAGTATATATAAAGGAAGATCACCATTGTTTAGGATCTTCTCCTCCACATTCGAACTTTACACATTATTCTCTGTAAAGCATGAGCAACTAAACCTCCTAGGTTAAGGTTAGGAGCTCTGCTAATTCCTATGGATTAATAATATTACTATTTATATTTCAATATATATTTGATTCTATTCTATGATGCATTTTTGTCCTTCATCCTTATGAATCTGGGGTGGAACAGAAGCATGACCCCTTATTCTACATGAGTTTATACGAGTCCTAACCTGGATAGTATTGAGCTACAACTTGAGAGTACATCACAGGTTCCAAGAGAGTACCTGGGCTAATTGGGATACGTGACATATAATCTCGTTAGTCATGGGTAAATGAGGTCTCTGTGGTGCTAAGACTAGAATCATAAAGCATCATTCTTCGATCCGGAAGATCCGACCTTGTCTGTGGCGTTTTGAGTAGGATCAACAAAAGGAGAGTGAATTGCACGGGCTTCATCTTCGGCTATAGTGAAGCACTATGAGCTAACTTCATGAGAGGACAAGAGTTACTCAAATACGGTATTTTTCTATGGTTTAGAGGAGATTAACTTGATGAGAGGACATGATTTAATCACTTACAAATTTGTCATTGAATGAATCATTCATCATTGAAGTAATCAGTAAGAAAAGTTAATCCAGAAAGATAAAGCGTCTCTAAAGTCTTAATTGATTTATCATTATTGTTTCTCTGCTATTTCTTTATTGCTTCCTTTAATTATTTTATGCACATTCAATAACAACTACGTTTTCTGTTCGCCTGATGACGATTGGATTTTTGATGGTTTAGAATTCACAAATGAATTCTCGTTGCAAGTATAGTTTCTAAACCAATCATTAATCCTTTCATACAAAAAGTTGTTTGTCACTAAAACAAACCCCTAAATTTTATAAACCGAAGTATTTAGACCTTGGGTCGTTCTCCCTAGGATTTACAATAAAGTGTCTTGTTATTGGTTGTGAGTTATATTTGGGGTTTTGATAAGAGGCATGAAAGATAAATGGCAAGAAAGTAAACTAACAACTAGCAAAGCTCTTGGCAAGATATGAGAACTAGAAGTCCTATCCTAGTTATCCTCCTTAATTGTGATGACAAATTGTCCATTGCTCCCACTTAGTCAACCTCAAACCATGGAGGAAAGTCAAGTGGATGAATCAATTTGATTCCTCAAGTCCTAATCAACTCCTAAAGGAAAGACTAGCTTTAGAGGCATTCAAATCAATTAGCAACTTCTAATTATCAATCAACAAGGGAGTTAGATAAATCAAGAGTCACTAATCACTCTACCTAAGCCAAGAGGAACAAAACCTACACTAAAATCCAACCAAGCATTTCATCAAACACTTGGAAGGCATAAAAGAAAAGCATAGTAAATTGATAACAAGAATAGAATATAACTACAATTATTGCAAAGAATTAACAACAACAATCAAGGAAATCACAACTATCATGAATTACCTCAAATTGCATTATTGAAAGGAAATAAAGGAACAACAATCTATCCAAAACAAAATGAAGAATTACAATTATCAAGACACATAACTAGAAAGAGAGAGATGAGAAGATTGAGAATTGATAAAGGAAAATTGAATCAAAATATGAATTAAACCTAGATCTAAGAAGAGAGATTAACCTAAACCTAATCCTAATTCTAATCCTAGAGAGAAGTGAGTTCTCTCTCTAGAAAACTAAACTAAAACTACTCCTAATGAGTGTGTGTGAATGTATTGATGAATGAGTTGTCAATCCCCTTCAATCCTTGGCTCTTATATGCATTTTGGCGCCAAAGTTGGTTGCTGAAACCTTCCAAAATCGCCAGGCACGTGTTGCTTTAGTGAGGTCATGTGCCATCATCGGCGCGTGCGCGCATGGTACGCGTGCGCGTCCTTGGCCTGTTGCGCAATGTGCGCGCGAGCGCCTTGTGCGCGTACGCGTGCTTGGCCGAGATCAACTCTTTGGCTTTTTGTGCTTCTCTCCACTTGCATGCTTCCTCCCTTGCTTCCTTTGATCCATGCCTAGCCTATTTCAATCCTGTAATTACTAGCAAACACATCAAGGCATCTTATGGAATCAAAGAGAAATTAGAATTCATCAAAATAAGGATTGAAAAGCATGTTTTTACACTTAAGCACAAATATAGGAGAGATAACAAAACCATGCTGATTCATAGACTAAATGTGACAAAAGGTTATCAAAATACTCTAAATTCAATACACAACAAACCATCAAATTGGGGTTTGTCACCTGACTAAGATATGCAGGATAACCACAGCTTGCTCAATACGGCAATCCTCGTGGGATTCGACCCTCACTCACCTGAGGTATTACTTGGATGACGCGGTACACTTGCCGGTTCAGTTGTGCGAGTTTTAATTTTGTGCACCGTGTGTTTGTGTTGAATGGCTATTAGTAAGAGCTTATATATGCTGGGCTTGGCCGGTTTGGCTTACTTTTGGGCCAAAACCTTTAAGATTAGCGTTTTAATCTACGTTTTAAATATTTTTACCTTCTTAAATCATAAATTCTAATATCTTAACCTTTCTCACTCATAATTAATTTTCTCAGGTGTAGTACCGGACAAATCTAAGCCGATACTGCCGGTTAAATTTTCAGTGTGCGTTTTTATGTATAAAACTATGTTTTTCGACTTGAAAAAATTCTCTGAGTCCAAATATCATCTTTAAATTCTCAAATTATGCTTGCTAAATTTTCCAAACCTTTTTCTCATATTTAATTAATTGCTTATTTAATTAAGGTTTGACCAAGTTTTACAATCAGCCTTACAACTTGAGATTGTAAGTTTTAGGTACTAGTTTTCCAGCAATAAATCATCCTTACAAAATGTTTTTCTTAACTTTTTATTCTCCAAGGATTTACTGTGTGGAACTATTTACATTCATATATAATCAATAGGACTTTAACATGTTTGAAACGTGCCCAATGTAAGAGATGTGGCCAAGGTAAGGATGTAGTAAGATTTGAAAAAGGTGAGTTACTAGCCTACTTCTCTAAGAACTTAGGTTATATGTGACTAAGCCTAAACGTAACTAACCCACAATCACAATTTATTCTATTCTAAATCATATAGCTTAACAATTGTCTAATTTTTTTTTCTTCTTTCTTCTTTCTTTTTTGCTTTTGCTATTTATACCTTATATATCTATGTATATATATGTACACATGCACTTTTTTTGTTTCTTTTTTTTATATACACATTTTTTTCTTTTTTTATATACAAAACATGTAAATCCCGAGTAAATAGTAAATAATTAATTAATAAATTAATTATTATTTAAAGAAATTATAAACTTAAATTTTATAGTTTAAAGAAGTAGAAATAATTAAAATATAAATTTTAACAATAATTTTAAAGATTTTGACCCGAAATTGGATCAACAGGTCGAATTGGTTGGACTGAGCCCATAATGGGCCCAAAGCCCAACATAAATATATATGAGTTCAGCCTTTCCTCTTGTTTCATTATGAAACACGTTGAGGATGAAGAGATAGTGAGAAAAATGGTGGCAAAGTGCAAACCCTTGCTCCAATTTCATTCCTCCAAAACTTTAAATACGGAGATCCGATTGACGAGCAGTCAGCGGCCACGCGTTCGTTTCAGAATTCTCTACAAAACTCACCCAACAATTTGGTATGAAGATTGATATTTTGTGCTAGTTCTCTCTCCTCTTCAATACATAATTTTAGACTTCGGTAATAATTGAGAGATTTTGTGATTTTGATGGTTTAGGGGTACTCTAGTGGTGGATAATCACTGGATTTTGTCCATTTGACTCATAGGTAACGATAAGAAAACCGTAACCCTTGTGAATTAGTGATTTAGTGAGCTCAATTTTGATTATTGTGATATTGTATAAATTAGGTTATGTATCTTGTTGAATTGAAGTTAAATTGGTGGATATTGGAAGCTTGGAATTAAATCTTGGGAGCTGAAAATTCAATTGGTGAGGAGTTGGAGCTTTGGAACTTTAGGAACGGTGGATAATCGGGGTGTTCCAACCATTAGAGAGAAATTAGCCAAGGTATAGTTTTGGTTTCTCATATATAATATATAATGTCTTGTGAAAACTTAGGCTAGATGACCATAGGTTAAGTTGTATGATATTGAAGGTTGAGGTTTAGTAACTCGTTTTTGGAAATTGTTGAGTGGGTGGTTGAAATGCATGATGATTGATTATTAATGATTGTGAATAATGATAATGAGAATGATTGATGATTGATAAATGATACTGAATTGTAATGATGAGCTTTAAAATGAATAATGAATGTAATAAATAATACTGACAGTAAGTGATGACGAGGATAGGTTGTCGAGATTCATTAATTATATATATGTAGGTATTTGTGGATGACTGAGTGGCTTGGATGGGACTCGAGAAGGGTGACAAAGTCCGAGTTTTAAGGGAGGTGTTGCCAAAATTTTATGAGAATTTTTGGGAAGTTTTGTATTTGGTTAATTTGGATGGAAGAATAGTTTATTCGATTTTGATTTATTTAAGAAAATAATGAATTGGGTTTGAGTTTAAATTTATTTAGAAAAGAATTATGTTTTGAATTTGATTAAGAAATCACATTTGGAGGAATTTTAGTGAACTTTAAAAGTAATTGGTCTTAAGTAAAATTGTTTTGAAGGTTTTGAAGAATGTTACAAAGAGGTGGTTTTGGTTTTAAAGAAAAAAGATATTTGAGATTTGAATTACCTAGGTAGTAGAAAGGACTGTGGTTCATCCCTGATGAGCGGATAATTTATACGCTTTTTGCCATTGTTTTTAGGTAGTTTTTAGTAGGATCTAGCTACTTTTAGGGATGTTTTCATGAGTTTTTATGTAAAATTCACATTTCTGGACTTTACTATGAGTTTGTGTATTTTTTTGTGATTTTAGGTATTTTATGGCTGAAATTGAGGGACCTGAGCAAAAATCTGATAGGAGGATGACAAAAGACTGCTGATGCTGTTGGATTCTGACCTCCTTGCACTCGAAATTGATTTTCTGGAGCTAGAAAACTCCAAATGGCGCGCTCTTAATGGCATTGGAAAGTAGACATCCGGAGCTTTCCAGCAATATATGATAGTTCATACTTTATTCGAGTTTAGACGATGCAAACTGGCGTTCAACGCCAATTCCATGCTGCATTCTAGAGTAAAACGCCAGAAACACGTCACAAACCAAAGTTAAATGCCAAAAACACGCTACAACTTGGCGTTTAACTCCAAAAGAAGCCTCTGCATGTGTAAAGCTCATGCTCAGCCCAAGCACACTCCAAAGTGGGCCCCGGAAGTGGATTTCTGCACTTAGACTTATTTCTGTAAACCCTAGTAGCTAGTCTAGTATAAATAGGACTTTTTACTATTGTATTTGAATCTTTGGACATTTAGTTCTTAGAACATGGGGGCTGGCCATTTGGCCATGCCTGCACAATCACTTATGTATTTTCAACGGTGGAGTTTCTACACACCATAGATTAGGGTGTGAAGCTCTGCTGTACCTCGAGTTTTAATGTAATTATTACTATCTTTTATTCTATTCGGCTTATTCTTATTCTAAGATATTCGTTGCACTTCAACCTAATGAATGTCATGATCCGTGACACTCATCATCATTTTCACCTATGAACGCGTGACTGACAACCACTTCTGTTCTACCTCAGAATGAACGAATATCTCTTGGATTCCTTAATCAGAATCTTTGTGGTATAAGCTAGAATTATTGACGGCCATTCATGAGAATCGGGAAAGTCTAAACCTTATCTGTGGTATTCCGAGTAGGATTCAGGGATTGAATGACTGTGCGAGCTTTAAATTCGCGATTGTTGGGCGTGGTGACAAACGCAAAAGAATCAATGGATTCTATTCCGACATGATCGAGAACCGACAGATGATTAGCCGTGCTGTGATAGAGCATTTGGACCATTTTCACTGAAAGGATAGGATGTAGCCATCGACAATGGTGATGCCCTACATACAGCTTGCCATGGAAAGGAGTAAGATGGATTGGATGAAAGCAGTAGGAAAGCAAAGATTCAGAAGGAACACAGTATCTTCATGCACTTATCTGAAACTCCCACCAATGAATTACATAAGTATCTCTATCTCTATTTTATGCTTTATTTATTATTATTTTCGAAAACCATTATGACCATTTGAATCCGCCTAACTAAGATCTACAAGATGACCATAGCTTGCTTCATACCAACAATCTCCGTGGGATCGACCCTTACTCATGTAAGGTTTATTACTTGGATGACCCAGTGCACTTGCTGGTTAGTTGTGCGAAGTTGTGAAGAAAGTGAGTGAACTATAGTAGTGTGCACCAAGTTTTTGGAGCCATTGGTAAGAATTGTTCGAGGTATGAAAAGAATAAATCACAATTTTGCCTATCAAGGTTTTGGCGCCGTTGCCGGGGATTGTTCGAGTTTGGACAACTGACGGTTCATCTTGTTGCTCATATTAGGTAATTTTCTTTTCAAAAAGTTTTCAAAAAAATATTTCAAAAAATTTTTTTCTTCTTTTTCGTTTTTCCAAAAATAATTTTCGAAAAAAAAATACAAAACATTATAAAATCATAAAAACCAAAAATATTTTGTGTTTCTTGTTATAGTCTAGTGTCAATTTTTAAGTTTGGTGTCAATTGCATGTTTTAAAAAAAATTTATGCATTTTTTGAAAATTCATGCATGTGTTCTTCATGATCTTCAAGTTGTTCTTGGCAAGTCTTGTTGTTTGATCTTGATATTTTCTTGTTTTATGTCTTTTGTTGTTTTTCATATGCATTCTTCAATTCTTAGAGTCTAAATATTAAAAATTTCTAAGTTTGGTGTCTTGCATATTTTCTTTTCTTGAAAATTTCTCAAAAATAAGTCTTGATGTTCATCTTGATCTTCAAAGTGTTCTTGGTGTTCATATTGACATTCATAGTGTTCTTGCATGCATCATTGGTTTTGATCCAAAATTTTCATGTTTTGGGTCATATTTGTGTTTTTCTCTCTCATCATTAAAAATTCAAAATTCAAAAAAAGATATCTTTTCCTTATTTCTCTCAAAAATTCGAAATCTTTGGGTTGACTTAGTCAATTTTTTTTTAAAATAAGTTGTTTCTTGTTAGTCAAGTCAAGATTTCAATTTTAAAAATCTTATCCTTTCAAAACCTTTTTCAAAATCAAATCTTTTCCTTCTCTATTTATTATTTTCAAAAATTTCTAAAATTTATTTTCAAAATCTTTTTCTTATCTTTATTTCATGATTTTCAAAAACTTTACTAACAATTAATGTGATTAATTCAAAAATTTGAAGTTTGTTACTTTCTTGTTAAGAAAGGTTCACTCTTTAAGTTCTAGAATCATATCTTTTAGTTTCTTGTTATTCAAGTAATCAATTTTAATTTTAAAAATCAAATCTTTTTAATTTCCTTTTCAAATCTTTTTCAAAATATCTTTTTAATCATATCTTTTTCAAATCATGTCTCTTTCAAAAATTTGATTTCAAAATATTTTTCTAACTTATCTTTTCAAAATTGATTTTCAAATCTTTTTCAACTAACTAATTGACTTTTTGTTTATTTCTTATCTTTTTCAAAACCACTTAACTATTTTCTTCTCTCTAATTTTTGAAAATCAACCTCCCTCTTTTTCAAAATTCTTTTAATTAACTAATTGTTTCAAATTTTTAATTTTAATTTTAATTCTTCTCTTAATTTTCGAAAATCACTAACCTTTTTCTCAAAAACAATTTTCGAAAATTCTCTCCCTCTCATCTCTTTCTATTTATTTTATTTATTTACTAACACTTCTCTTCATCTTAAAATTCGAACCCTCTCTTCCTCTCTGTGTTCGAATTTCTCTCATCCTTCTTCTATTCTTTTCTTTCTCTACTAACATAAAGGAATCTCTATACTGTGACATAAAGGATTCCTCTTTCTTTTCTGTTCTCTTCTTTTTTATATGAGCAGGAGCAAGGACAAGGACATTCTTGTTGAAGCAGATCCTGAACCTGAAAGGACTCTGAAGAATAAGTTAAGAGAAGCTAAAGCACAACAATCCAGAGAAAACCTTACAGAGAATCTCGAAAAAGAGAGAGATATGGCCGAACCCAATAACCATGGTGAAGGCGCAAGAAGGATGCTTGGTGATTATACTACACCTACTTCCAATTTTTATGTAAGAAGCATCTCAATCCCTGCCATTGAAGCAAACAATTTTGAGCTGAAGCCTCAACTAGTTGATCTAATGCAACAGAACTGCAAGTTTCATGGACTTTCATCAGAAGATCCCTATCAGTTTTTATTGAGTTCTTGCAGATCTGTGAGACTGTTAAGACTAATGGAGTAGATCCTGAAGTCTACAGGCTCATGCTTTTCCATTTTGCTGTAAGGGACAAAGCCAGAGCATGGTTGGACTTACAACCTAAAGATAGCCTGAACTCTTGGGATAAGCTAGTCACGGCCTTCTTGGCCAAGTTCTTTCCTCCTCAAAAGCTGAGCAAGCTTAGAGTGGACGTTCAAACCTTCAAACAAAAAGATGGTGAATCCCTCTATGAAGCTTGGAAAAGATACAAACAGTTGACCAAAAAGTGTCCTGCTGACATGCTTTCAGAGTGGACCACTTTGGATATATTCTATTTTGGTCTATCTGAGTTCTCTAAGATGTCACTAGACCATTCTGCAGGTGGATCCATTCACCTAAAGAAAATGCATGCAGAAGCTCAAGAACTCATTGACATGGTTGTAAATAACCAATTCATGTACACCTCTGAGAGGAATCTTGTGAGTAATGGGACGCCTCAGAAGAAGGGAGTTCTTGAAATTGATGCTCTGAATGCCATATTGGCTCAGAACAAAATGTTGACTCAGCAAGTCAACATGATTTCTTAGAGTCTGAATGGATGGTAAAATGCATCCAACAGTACTAAAGAGGCATCTTCTGAAGAAGAAGCTTATGATCCTGAGAACCCTGCAATGGCAGAGGTGAATTACATGGGTGAACCCTATGGAAACACCTATAATTCCTCATGGAGAAATCATCCAAATTTCTCATGGAAGGATCAACAAAGGCCTCAACAAGGCTTTAATAATGGTGGAAAAAACAAGTTTAGCAATAGCAAGCCTTTTCCATCATCTTCTCAGCAACGGATAGAGAATTCTGAGCAGAGTCCCTCTAGCTTAGCAAACATAATCTCTGATCTATCTAAGGCCACTTTAAGTTTCATGAGTGAAACAAGGTCCTCCATCAGAAATTTGGAGGCACAAGTGGGCCAGCTGAGTAAGAAAGTCCTTTAAACTCCTCCTAGTACTCTCCCAAGCAATACAGAAGAGAATCCAAAAAGAGAGTGCAAGGCCATTGATATTATCAAAATGGCCGAATCCAGGGAGGAAGGGGAGGACGTGAATCCCAATGAGGAAGACCGCATGGGACATCTCCGATGCAGAAAGGAGTTCCCTATTGAGGACCTTAAGGAATCTGAGGCTCATATAGAGACCATAGAGATTCCATTAAACTTCCTTTTGCCATTCATGAGCTCTAAGAACTATTCTTCCTCTGAAGAGGATGAAGATGTAACTGGAGAGCAAGTTGCTCAATATCTAGGAGCCATCATGAAGCTGAATGCCAAGTTGTTTGGTAATGAGACTTGGGAAAATGAACCTCCCTTGCTTATTAGTAAACTAAATACAAGGGTTCAGCAAACTTTACCTCAAAAGAAACAAGATCCTAGTAAATTCTTAACACCCTGTACCATAGGCACCATGACCTTTGAGAAGGCTCTGTGTGACCTGTGATCAGGTATAAATCTTATGCCACTCTCTGTAATGAGGAAACTGGGGATCTTTGAGGTATAGGCTGCCACATTTTCATTAGAGATGGCAGACAAGTCAATAAGACAAGCTTATGGAATGGTAGAGGACGTGTTAGTGAAGGTTAAAGGCCTTTACATCCCTGTTGATTTCATAATCTTAGACACTAGGAAGTAGAAGGATGAATGCATCATCCTTGAAAGACCCTTCCTAGCCACAGCAGGAGCTGTGATTGATGTTGACAGAGGAGAGCTAGTCCTTCAATTGAATGGGCACTACCTTGTGTTTAAGGCTCAAGGATTTCCTTCTGTAAACATGGAGAGGAAGCATGAGAAACTTCTCTCAATACAGAGTCAAACAAAACCCCCACAATCAAACTCTAAGTTTGGTGTTGGGAGGCCACAACCAAACTCTAAGTTTGGTGTTGACAAGCCCCCACATTCAAACTCTAAGTTTGGTGTTGGGAGGCCCTCATCATGCTCTGATCATCTGTGAGGCTCCATGAGAGCCCACTGTTAAGCTATTAACATTAAAGAAGCGCTTATTGGGAGGGAACCCAATTTTTATTTATCTATATTTTTATTGTTCTTTTATGTTTTATTAGGTTCATGATCATGTGGAGTCACAAAACAATTGCTAAAATTAAAAACAGAATCAAAAACAGCAGAAGAAACAGCACACCTTGGAGGAAGAGCTTACTGGCGTTTAAACGCCAGTAAGGAGCATCTGGCTGGTGTTCAACGCCAGAACAGAGCATGAATCTGGCGTTGAACGCCAGAAACAAGCAGCAATCTGGTGTTTAAATGCCAGGATTGCACCCTGAGTAAAGATGGCGTTTAACGCCAGCTACAAGCATCAGGCTGGCGTTAAACGCCAGAAACATGCTACATCTGGGCATTTAGCACCAGAAACAAGCTTCAGCCTGGTGTTAAATGCGAGAATTGTAGGCAGAGGGCGTTTTACATGCCTAATTAGTGCAGGGATGATTCATCCTTGACACCTAAAGATCTGTGGACCCCACAGGATCCCCACCTACCTCAACTCACCTTCTCTCATTTTCACACAATCCAATAACACTCTTCCCCAAACACCCTTCACCAATCACCCTCTCCTTCCACTATATAAACCCCTCCATCCTTCTTCATTTTCACACAACACAACCCTCTCTTCTCCCCCTTGGCCGAAACACACCACTCTCTCCTTCTCCTCCATATCTTCTTCTTCTTCTTCTTCTTCTATTCTTTCTTCTCTTGCTCGAGGACGAGCAACATTCTAAGTTTGGTGTGGTAAAAGCATAGTTTTTTGTTTTTCCATAACCATTTATGGCACCTAAGGCCGGAGAAACCTCTAGAAAGAGGAAAGAGAAGACAAAAGCTTCCACTTCTAAGTCATGGGAGATGGAGAGATTCATCTCAAAGGTCCATCAAGACCATTTCTATGAAGTTGTGGCCAAGAAGAAGGAGATCCCCGAGGTCCCTTTCATGCTCAAGAAAAATGAGTATCCGGAGATCCGACATGAGATCCAAAAAAGAGGTTGGGAAGTTCTGACCAACCCCATTCAACAAGTCAGAATCTTAATGGTTCAAGAGTTCCACACCAATGCATGGATCCCTAGGAACCATGATCAAAGTATGAACCTGAATCCAAAGAACTATCTTACAATGGTTCGGGGGAAATGCTTAGATTTCAGTCCGAAAAATGTAAGGTTGGCGTTCAACTTGCCTATGATGCAAGAAAATGCACGCCCCTACACTAGAAGGGTCAACTTTGATCAAAGGTTGGACCAAGTCCTCATGGACATATGTGTGGAAGGAGCTCAATGGAAAAGAGACTCAAAAGGTAAGCCGGTTCAATTGAGAAGACTGGACCTTAAGCTTGTGGCTAGAGGATGGTTGGAGTTCATCCAACGCTCCGTCATCTCCACTAGCAACTATCCCCACTAGCAACCGATCTGAAGTTACTGTAGATCGGGCCATCTTGATCTATAGCATCATGATTGGAGAGGAAGTAGAAGTTCATGAAGTCATCTCTCTAGAACTCTACAAAGTAGCCAAAAAACCCTCCAGCTTGGCAAGGCTAGCTTTTCCTCATCTCGTTTGCCATCTATGCTACTCAACTGGAGTTGTCATAGAAGGAGACATCCTCATTGAAGAGGACAAGCCCATCACTAAGAAGAGGATGGAGCAAACAAGAGAGGCTATTCATGGATCTCAAGAGACGCATGAGGAAGCTCATCATCAAGAAATCCCTAAGATGCCTCAAGGGATGCATTTTTCTCCAAACAACTATTGGAAACAACTCAACACTTCTCTAGAAGACTTGAGTTACAACATGGACCAATTAAGGGTGGAACACCAAGAGCACTCCATCATTCTCAAAGAAATTAGAGAAGATCAAAGAGCTATGAGGGAGGAGCAACAAAGGCAAGGAAGAGACATAGAGGAGCTCAAGGACATTATTGGTCCTTCAAGAAGAAGGTGCCACCATCACTAAGGTGGACTCATTCCTTAACTTCCTTGTTCTTATCTCTCTGTTTTTCGATTTTATGCTATATGTTTGTCTATGTTTTGAGTCTTTACTACATGATCATTAGTATTTAGTAACTATGTCTTAAGACTATGAATAATTCCATGAATCCTTCACCTTTCTTAAATAAAAAATTGTTTTTAATACAAAAGAACAAGAAGTACATGAGTTTCGAATTCATCCTTGAAATTGGTTTAATTATATTGATGTGGTGGCAATATTTTTGTTTTCTGAATGAATGCTTGAACAGTGCATATTTTTTATCTTGTTATTTATGAATGTTAAAATTGTTGGCTCTTGAAAGAATGATGAACAAAGAGAAATGTTCTTGATAATCTAAAAAATCATAAAAATTGATTCTTGAAGCAAGAAAAAGCAGAAAAAAAGCAAAAGCTTGCAAAAAAAAAAGAAGAGAAAGAAAAAAAAAGAAAAAGCAAGGAGAAAAAGCCAATAGCCCTTAAAACCAAAAGGCAAGGGTAAAAAGGATCCAAGGCTTTAAGCATCAATGGATAGGAGGGCCCAAGGAAATAAAATCCAGGCCTAAGCGGCTAAATCAAGCTATCCCTAACCATGTGCTTATGGCATGCAGGTCCAAGTGAAAATCTTGAGACTGAGTGGTTAAAGTTGTGATCCAAAGTAAAAAGAGTGTGCTTAAGAGTTCTGGACACCTCTAACTGGGGACTTTAGCAAAGCTGAGTCACAATCTGAAAAGGTTCACCCAGTCATGTGTCTGTGGCATTTATGTATCCGGTGGTAATACTGGAAAACAAAGTGCTTAGGGCCAAGGCCAAGACTCATAAGTAGCTGTGTTCAAGAATCAACAAACTTAACTAGGAGAATCAATAACACTATCCGAAATTCTAAGTTCCTAGTCAATAACACTATCTGAAACTCTGAGTTCCTATAGATGCCAATCATTCTAAACTTTAAAGGAAAAAGTGAGATGCCAAAACTATTCAGAGGCAAAAAGCTACAAGTCCCGCTCATCTAATTAGAACTAATATTCATTGATGTTTTGGATTTATAGTATATTCTCTTCTTTTTATCCTATTTGATTTTCAGTTGCTTGGGGACAAGCAACAATTTAAGTTTGGAGTTGTGATGAGCGGATAATTTATACGCTTTTTGGCATTATTTTTAGGTAGTTTTTAGTAATTTATACGCTTTTTGGCATTGTTTTTAGGTAGTTTTTAGTAGGATCTAGCTACTTTTAGGGATGTTTTCATTAGTTTTTATGCAAAATTCACATTTCTGGACTTTACTATGAGTTTGTGTGTTTTTCTGTGATTTCAGGTATTTTCTGGCTAAAATTGAGGGACCTGAGCAAAAATCTGATAGGAGGCTGACAAAGGACTGCTGATGTTGTTCGATTCTGACCTCCCTGCACTCGAAATTTATTTTCCGGAGCTAAAGAACTCCAAATGGCGCGCTCTAAATGGCGTTGGAAATTAGACATCCGGAGATTTCCAGCAATATATGATAGTTCATACTTTATTTGAGTTTAGACGATGTAAACTGGCATTCAACGCCAGTTCCATGCTGCATTCTGGAGTAAAACACCAGAAACACGTCACAAACCAGAGTTAAACGCCAAAAACACGCTACAACTTGGCGTTTAACTCCAAAAGAAGCCTTTGCATGTGTAAAGCTCATGCTCAGCCCAAGCACACACCAAAGTGGGCCTCGAAAGTGGATTTCTACACTTAGACTTATTTCTGTAAACCCTAGTAGCTAGTCTAGTATAAATAGGACTTTTTACTATTGTATTTGAATCTTTGGACGTTTAGTTCTTAGACCATGGGGGCTGGCCATTCAGCCATGCATGGCCATCACTTATGTGTTTTCAACGGTGGAGTTTCTACACACCATAGATTAGTGTGTGGAGCTCTGCTATACCTCAAGTTTTAATGCAATTACTACTATTTGTTATTCAATTCAGCGTATTCTTATTCTAAGATATTTGTTGCACTTCAACCTGATGAATGTGATGATCCGTGACACTCATCATCATTCTCACCTATGAACGTGTGACTGTCAACCACTTCCGTTCTACCTCAGAACAAACGAATATCTCTTGGATTCCTTAATCAGAATCTTCGTGGTATAAGCTAGAATTATTGGCGGCCATTCTTGAGAATCGGGAAAGTCTAAACCTTGTTTGTGGTATTTCGAGTAGGATTCAGGGATTGAATGACTGTGACGAGCTTCAAACTCGCAATTGTTGGGCGTGGTGACAGACGCAAAAGAATCAATGGATTCTATTCCAACATGATCGAGAACCGACAGGTGATTAGCCGTGCTGTGATAGAGCATTTGGACCATTTTCACTTAGAGGATGGGATGTAGCCATTGACAATGGTGATGCCCTACATACAGCTTGCCATGGAAAGAAGTAAGAAGGATTTGATGAAAGTAGTAGGAAAGCAGAGATTCAGAAGGAACACAGTATCTTCATGCACTTATCTGAAACTCCCACCAATGAATTACATAAGTATATCTATCTCTATTTTATGCTTTATTTATTATTATTTTCGAAAACCATTATAACCATTTGAATCCGCCTAACTAAGATCTACAAGATGACCATAGCTTGCTTCATACCAATAATCTCCGTGGGATCGACCCTTACTCACGTAAGGTTTATTACTTGGACGACCCAGTGCACTTGCTGGTTAGTTGTGCAAAGTTGTGAAGAAAGTGAGTGAACTATAGTAGTGTGCACCAAGTTTTTGGAGCCATTGGTAAGAATTGTTCGAGTTATGAAAAGAGTAAATCACAATTTTGCCTATCAGTCCCGCTTGCTCTGGGTCAATGTCTGAGATGTGCTGGTGCACGAAATTGTTATCACTAGGCATGGCTCCAAAAACTTGGTGCACGATACCATGATTCACACGTCTCTTCACAACTTCGTACAGCTGACCAGCAAGTGCACTAGGTCGTCCAAGTAATACCTTACGTGAGTAAGGGTCGATCCCACGGAGATTGTTGGTTTGAAGCAAGATATGGTCATCTTGTATATCTCAATCAGGCAGATTCAAATGGTTATGGAATTTTGATAATTAAAAGATAAATAAACATAAAATAAAGATAGAGATACTTATGTAATTCATTGGTGGAAATTTCAGATAAGCGTATGGAGATACGTTATTCCTTCTGAATCTCTGCTTTCCTATTGTCTTCATTCAATCATTCATACTCCTTTCCATGGCAAGCTGTATGTTGGGGATCACCGTTGTCAATGGCTACCTCCCGTCCTCTCAGTGAAAATGGTACTCTACGGTTTCTATAAAGCTAATCAACTGTCGGATTTCTCGTCTCGGATGAAAAATACCAGGCACAACTACCACATGGCTAATCAGCTGTCAGTTCTTGATCGTGTCGGAATAGGATCCAATGATCCTTTTGTGTCTGTCACTACACCCCACAGTCGCGAGTTTGAAGCTCGTCACATTCATCCCTTCCCTGATCCTACTCGGAATACCATGATAAACCCCAATTTTGTGGTTTATCTTGTGCTTAATTTGGGGGTTTTTGTCAATATTTCTCGCACTTATTCACAAAAAATGCATGGTTTTATGTTCACTTCCTAATATTGTTCCATGATGGAAAACATGTTTATTTTGCCTTAGAATTGCTATATCTTTATCCTCTTTATTGTCATTTGATGCCGTGATGTATTTGTTGAGTGATTTCAGAATTAATAAGGTAAGAATGGTATAGAAGAGAGAAAGAAAGCATGCACAAGAGGAAGGAACATGAAGATTTGGATTTTGGAAACTTCAGCACCGACGCGCACGCGTACTTCACACGCACGCGTGGATGAGGATAGCTGGAAGCGGCACGCAAGGATGGACACATCCTCGTAGGCCAGAGAATTCCAACCGACGCGCACGCACACTTGGCGCACACGCATGGATCACAAAAGCAATCGGCCCGCACGCACGCATTGCGCGCACGCGCGGGAAGCTGCACGTGACCTCATTAAAGGAAATCGTGACTGGTGATTTCTGAGGCTCATTAGGCCCAATTTCAAGCTGTTTCTGCATGGAAAAAGACCCAAGGATTCTAGGGGGAAGGGGGATCAATCATTTTTATACTAAGACACATTTTCTAGTTTTTGGGTTCTTTGTTCTTCTAGAGAGAGAAACCCTTGTTCTTCTCTAGATCTACCTTTAATTTGATCTTCCCTTGTTGAATTCTGAATTGGATCTTGTTAATTACTAGTTTTGATTGTTTAATTTGAATCTCTTAGTATAATTTTGCTTAAATCTTGTGTTAGTTTTATGGATTCTTGTCAATTGTTACTTTATACCCATTGCATGAATGTTGTGAATCTTGGTTCGTTGATATTACATTGATGATTTCTATGATTAATTGTGTTGTTTGAGTTATTGTATGTTGATACTTGTTAGTGGGTATTTGTTAATTTCAATCCAATTGCAATTTGAACATGTCTTCTGTTAATGCCTACCATGTGTTTGATGAATTGTTTACTTTGATTATGGAGTAGTTCTTTTTACTCTTGGCTTAGGCCAAGGGAATTGGATAAACTTGAGTCATTGGGTCTAATGGATTTGATGATTTGGGAACCCTTAGTAGTCAATTTGATAGCAATTGACACTAGCCTACTACTAGGTTAATTAGTAGTGAGGTTAGACCTTATGGGTGGATGTTGACCAAACCATTTAACATACTTCAAGTATAGAAGTAGACTTAATGAGTTTGGTTCCTCATAATTGTCAAGATATGGTTATTAGACAAGGATAGTGACCCCAATTCCACCACCAATACCCTCAAGAACCACCACCTCCATATTATCACCAAGATAAATCACCTCCCATGTATGATAACTTTCAACCACATAATGAATTTCCCTTTCCACCACAAGACCTCCATGGAAGAACACCCATATCCATCCATCCAAAAGCCAATGGATCATCTCAAGAAAGCAATGGATCGACTTCAAGAAATAATCCGTCAAAAGGAGCAAGAGGAAGCCCAAAAGAATTATGAAGCTATCGAGGCTAACCTTGCCAAAATTAAAGCCAACTTGGACTCATGCAACAAGCAAAGTATCTCCACGGATGAATGTGAGAAATCATCCGAAGAAAGGAGCAATTGTTTGTTGGTATAGAACTATACTTGCAACGAGAATTCATTCATTTTGTGTGAAAATCTATACCGACACGACAATTTTTTTTTAAATTATACCACAGACAAGGTTTAGACTTTTCAGATCTCAGGAATATTGCCAAATGTTTCTAGCCTATACCACAAAGATTCTAATCTCGGATTCAGATGGCCCCATTGTCAGAGGGGAAACAATGTGAATTATTGATTAGAGATCCAGGAGATATGCATTCAAGCTTGTTTTCATGTAGAACGGAAGTGTTTGTCAAGCACGCGTTCATAAGTGAGAATGGTGATGAGTGTCACTTGATCATCACATTCATCATGTTCTTGTGTGCAAATGAATATCTTAGAATAAGAATAAGATTGAATTGAATAGAAGAACAATAGTACTTTGCATTAATACTCGAGGAACAACAGAGCTCCACACTATAATCTATGGTGTGTAGAAACTCCACCGTTGAAAATACATAAGTAATGAAGGTCCAGGAATGGCTGAATGGCCAGCCTCCAAGTCTAAGGAAAAATGTCCAAAGATGATCTAAAATACAATAGTAAAAGGTCCTATTTATACTAGACTAGTTACTAGGGTTTACAGAAATAAGTAAATGATGCAGAAATCCACTTCCGGGCCCACTTGGTGTGTGCTTGGGCTGAGCATTGAAGCTTTCATGTGTAGAGACTTTCCTTGGAGTTAAACACCAGCTTTTATGCCAGTTTGGGCGTTTAACTCTAGCTTTTATCCTATTTCTGGCGTTTAACGCCAGGATAGGGCAGGAAGTTGGCATTTAAACACCAATTTGCATCGTCAAAACTCAAACAAAGTATGAACTATTATATATTGCTGGAAAGCCCAGGATGTCTACTTTCCAACGCAATTGAGAGCGCGCCACTTGGGCTTCTAAAGCTCTAAAAATTCCATTTCGTGTGCAGGAAGATCAGAATTCAACAGCATTTGCAGTCCTTTTTCAGCTTCTGAATCAAATTTTTGCTTAGGTCCCTCAATTTCAGCCAGAAAATACCTGAAATCACTGAAAAACCATAAACTCATAGTGAAGTCCAAAAATGTGAATTTTTCTTAAAAACTAATAAAAATATACCAAAAAGTAGCTAGATCCTACTTAAAACTACCTAAAAACAATGCCAAAAAGCGTATAAATTATCCGCTCATCACAACACCAAACTTAAAATGTTGCTTGTCCCCAAGCAACTGAAAACAAAATAGGATAAAAAGAAGAGAATATACAATGAATCTCACAATATCAATGAAACTTATTCCCAATTAGATGAGCGTGCTAGTAGCTTTTTGCTTCTGAACAGTTTTGGCATCTCACTTTATCCTTTGAAATTCAAAATGATTGGCATCTATAGGAACTCAGAATTTTAGATAGTGTTATTGATTCTCCTAGTTCAGTATGTTGATTCTTGAACACAGCTACTTTATGAGTCTTGGCCGTGACCCTAAGCACTTTGTTTTCCAGTATTACCACCGGATACATAAATGCCACAGACACATAACTGGGTGAACCTTTTTCAGATTGTGACTCAGCTTTGCTAAAGTCCCCAGTTAGAGATGTCCAGAGTTTTTAAGCACACTCTTTTTTTTTTTTGGATCACGACTTTAACCACTCAGTCTCAAGCTTTTCACTTGGACCTTCATGCCACAAGCACATGGTTAGGGACAGCTTAAGATTTTATTCCCTTAGGCCCTTCTATCCATTAATGCTCAAAGTCTTGGATTCCTTTTTACCCTTGCCTTTCGGTTTAAAGGGCTATTGGCTTTTTTTGCTTGCTTTTTCTTTTTTTTCTTTCTTTTTCTTTTTCGCCATTTTTTTCGCTACTTTTTCTTTTTCACTGCTTTTTCTTGCTTCAAGAATCAATTTCATGATTTTTCATATTCCCAATAACATTTCTCTTTGTTCATCAATCTTTCAAGAGCCAACAATTTTAACATTCATAAACTTCACTATAAAAAATATGCACTATTCAAGCATTCATTCAGAAAACAAAAAGTATTGCCACCACATCAAAATAATTAAACTAATTTCAAGATAAAATTTGAAATCCAAGTACTTCTTGTACTTTTGTAATTAGGCACATTTTTCATTTAAGAAAGGTGAAGGATTCATGGAATTATTCATAGCTTTAAGGAATATACACTAGACACTAATGATCATGTAATGAAGACATAAACATAAATAACACATAAAGCATAAAATCGAAAAATAGAAAAATAAGAACAAGGAAATTAAACAACGGGTCCACCTTAGTGATGGCGGCTAGTTCTTCCTCTTGAAGATCCAATGGAATGCCTGAGCTCCTCTATGTCTCTTCCTTGCCTTTGTTGCTCCTCCCTCATAACTCTTTGATCTTCTCTAATCTCATGGAGAATGATGGAATGCTCTTGGTGCTCCACCCTTAGTTGGTCCATGTTGTAACTCAAGCCTTCCAAAGAGGTGTTGAGTTGCTCCTAATAGTTGTGTAGAGGAAAATACATCCCTTGAGGCATTTTAGAGATTTCTTGATGAGGAATTTCCTCATGCTCTTGTTGAGGTCCATGAGTAGGCTCTCTTGTTTGCTCCATCCTTTTCTTAGTGATGGGCTTCTCCTCTTCAATGAGGATGTCTCCTTCCATGTCAATCCCAGCCGAATTGCATTGGTGACAAATGAGATGAGGAAAGGCGAACCTTGCTAAAGTGGAGGACTTGTCAGCCACCTTGTAGAGTTCTAGAGGTATGATCTCATGAACATCCACTTCCTCCCCAATCATGATACTATGGATCATGATGGCCTGATCCACAATTACTTCGGATCGGTTGCTAGTAGGAATGATGGAGCGTTGGATGAACTCCAACCATCCTCTAGCCACAGGCTTAAGGTCCGGTCTTCTCAATTGAACTGGCTTGCTTCTTGAGTCTCTTTTCCATTGAGCTCTTTCCACACATATGTCCATGAGGACTTGGTCCAACCTTTGATCAAAGTTGACCGTTCTAGTGTAGGGGCGTGCATTTTCTTGCATCATTGGCAAATTGAATTCCAACCTTACATTTTCTGGACTGAAATCTAAGTATTTCCCCTGAACCATTGTAAGCCAATTTTTTGGATTCGGGTTCATACTTTGATCATGGTTCCTAGTGATCCATGCATTGGCATAAAACTCTTGAACCATTAAGATTCCGACTTGTTGAATGGGGTTAGCGAGAACTTCCCAACCTTTTCTTCGGATCTCATGTTGGATCTCAGGATACTCATTCTTCTTGAGCATGAAAGGAACCTCAGGGATCACTTTCTTCTTGGCCACAACTTCATAGAAGTGGTCCTGATGGACCTTTGAGATGAATCTCTCCATCTTCCATGACTCGGAGGTGGAAGCTTTTGCCTTCCCTTTCCTCTTTCTAGAGGTTTCTCCGGCCTTAGGTGCCATAAATGGTTATAGAAAAATAAAAAGCAATGCTTTTACCATACCAAACTTAAAAGGTTTGCTCATCCTCGAGCAAAAGAAGAAGGAAAGAAGGGGAAGAAGAAGAAAATAGAGGAGATGGAGGGTGGAATGTATTTCGGCCAAGGGGTAGAAGTAGTGTTGGTGATGTGTGAAATTGAAGGAGTGAAGAGGGGTATTTATAGGGAAGGAGAGGGAGAGTGGCCGAATGGAATTGGGTGGGTTTGGGAGGGAAAAGTATTTGGATTTGAAAAGTGATGTAGGTGGGGTTTTTGGGGAAGAGGGATGGAGGTGATTGGTGAAGAGAATATAGGGAAGAGGATAGGATTTGATAGGTGAGTGGTGTTTTGGGTAGAGTGTTATAGAGATGTGTTAGGGAGAGAGAGAGAGAGGTGGGGTAGGTGGGGATCCTGTGGGATCCAAAGACTCTAAGGGGTCAAGGACTTCTCATCCTTGCTCCATTTAGGCATGCAAAATACCCTTAGAGTGTAATTCTGGCATTTAACGCCAGATTGCTACCTGTTTCTGGTGTTAAACGCCAGCTTTTATACCTTTCCTGGCATTTAACGCCAAGATGTAGCTTGTTTCTGGCGTTAAACGCCAGTCTGGTGCTTCTTTCTGGCGTTAAACGCCAGTCTGGTGCTTCTTTCTGGCGTTAAACGCCAGTCTGGTGCCCATTTCTGGCGTTAAATGCCCAGAATGGTGCCAGACTGGGCGTTTAACGCCCATCCTGCTACCCTTACTGGCGTTTAAATGCCAGTAAGTTTTTCCTCCAGGGTGTGCTGTTTCTAATTTTGTTTTTGAATTTATTTTTATTTTTGCAGTTGTTTTTGTGACTCCACAAGATCATCAACCTAAAGAAAACATGAAATAATAATGGAAAATGGAAATTTAACATAGATAAATAAAAATTGGGTTGCCTCCCAATAAGTACTTCTTTAATGTCAATAGCTAGACAGTGGGCTCTCATGGAGCCTCACAGATAATCAGAGCATGGTTGGGGCCTCTCAACACCAAACTTAGAGTTTGGTTGTGGCCTCTCAACACCAAACTTGGAGTTTGGTTGTGGCCTCCCAGCACCAAACTTAGAGTTTGAATGTCAGGGCTTTGTTTGACTTTGTATTGAGAGAAGCTTTTCATGTTTCTTCTCCATGTGTACAAAAGGAGAACCTTGAGTCTTGAATACAAGGTAGTCTTCATTCAATTGAAGGACCAACTCTCCTCTGTTAACATCAATCACAGCTTTTGCTATGGCTAGGAAAGGTCTGCCAAGGATGATGGATTCATCCTCATCCTTCCCAATGTCAAGGATTATGAAATCAGCAGGAGTATAAGGGCTTTCAACCTCCACTAGTACGTCCTCTACTAGTCCATAAGCCTGTTTTATTGATTTGTCTACCATCTCTAGTGAGATTCTTGTAGCTTGTTGATGAGCGGATAATTTATACGCTTTTTGGCACTGTTTTTAGTATGTTTTTAGTACATTTTAGTTAGTTTTTAGTATATTTTTATTAGTTTTTATTTAAAATTCACTTTTCTGGGTTTTACTATGAGTTTGTGTGTTTTTCTGTGATTTCAGGTAATTTCTGGCTGAAATTGAGGAACCTGAGCAAAAATCTTATTCAGAGGCTGAAAAAGGACTGCAGATGTTGTTTGATTCTGACCTCCCTGCACTCAAAGTGGATTTTCTGGAGCTACAAAAACCCAATTGGCACGCTCTCAATTGCGTTGGAAAGTAGACATCCTGGGCATTCCAGCAATGTATAATAGTTCATACTTTGCTCGAGATTTGATGGCCCAAACCGGCGTTACAAATCAGCTTCAGAATTCCCAGCGTTTAACGCCGGAACTGGCACAAAAGCTGGCGTTTAACTCCAGGAAAAGTCTCTACACATGAAAGCTTCAATGCTCAGCCCAAGCACACACCAAGTGGACCCCGGAAGTGGATTTTTACGTCATTTACTCATTTCTGTATACCCTAGGTTACTAGTTCACTATTAATAGGACCTTTTGACATTCTATCTTTACCTCATGACACATTACACGTTTCTTATTGTATCTTCTATGGCATGAGTCTCTAAACCCCATGGTTGGGGGTGAGGAGCTCTGCTGTGTCTTGATGGATTAATGCAATTACTACTGTTTTTCATTCAATCACGCTTGCTTCTATTCTAAGATATCACTTGTTCTTCAACTTGATGAATTTGATGATCCGTGACACTCATCATCATTCTCACTTATGAACGTGTGCCTGACAACCACCTCCATTCTACTTTAGATTGAGTGAATATCTCTTGGATTTCTTAATCAGAATCTTCGTGGTATAAGCTAGAATTGATGGCGGCATTCTTGAGAATCCGGAAGGTCTAAACCTTGTCTGTGGTATTTTGAGTAGGATTCAAGGATTGAATGACTGTGACGAGCTTCAAACTCCTGAAGGTTGGGCGTTAGTGACAGACGCAAAAAAATCACTGGATTCTATTCCAACCTGATTGAGAACCGACAGATGATTAGCCGTGCTGTGACAGAGCGCGTTGAACATTTTCACTGAGAGGATGGGAGGTAGCCATTGACAACGGTGAAACCCTACATACAGCTTGCCATGGAAGGAGCCTTGCGTGCATG
>NC_029775.3:57367774-57374397 GCF_000817695.3 Arachis duranensis | reverse complement strand
GTGTTTGATTTTCTAAAAATTTTAAGTTTGGTGTCGTTTTGTTGTTTTTCTCTTTCCTCATTTCAAAAATCAAATCTTTTTCAGAATAATTTTCAATCATATCTTTTTAATTGCTAATTCCAAAATCTTTTTAATTAATTAATTGATTTAGTTTTCAATTTGCTTTGATTTATTTTCTTTTAGTTTTCGAAATTTTACTTTATTTTCTTTTCCATTTATTTTATTACTTTCGGTCATTTTTAATTAAAAACAAAAAAAAATATATAATAATATCCACATTATCTCCCTTTCTCCATCATGGACCTAAGTGGAATTGAGCAGTCCAGAAGGACTCTGGGGTCATATGCTAACCCCATCACAGCTGCATATGGGAGTAGCATCTGTATGCCTCCCATTAAAGCAAGCAGCTTTGAGCTAAACCCTCAACTCATTATCATGGTGCAGCAAAACTGCCAGTATTCCGGTCTTCCACAGGAAGAACCTACTGAGTTTCTGGCACAGTTCTTACAAATTACTGACACAGTACGTGATAAAGAGGTGGATCAGAATGTCTACAGATTATTACTGTTTCCATTTGCTGTAAAAGATCAAGCTAAGAGGTGGTTAAATAACCAACCCACAGCAAACATATAAACATGGAGAGAGTTATCAGACAAATTCCTGAATCAATTTTACTCTCCAAAAAGGATGACACATCTAAGGCTGGACATCCAAGGCTTTAAACAAGAGGATAATGAATCCCTTTATAATGCCTAGGAGAGGTACAGAGGTATGCTAAGAAAATGTCCCTCTGAAATGTTTTCAGAGTGGGTACAGTTAGACATCTTCTACTATGGGCTTACAGAAAAAGCTCAGATGTCTCTAGACCACTCAGCTGGTGGATCTATACATATGAGGAAGATGATTGAAGAGGCTCAAGAGCTCATAGATACTGTTGCTAGAAATCAATATTTGTACTCTAGCAGTGAGCCATCTACAAAAGAAGAAGCCATGGCAGTAACTACTGATCCTAATCCTCAAGAACAGGTTGTTGAGCTTAATCAGCAATTACTCCTGATGACAAAACAGTTAGCAGAATTCAAAGAGATGCTCCAAGAAACCAAAATTGCTAACAAGAATATAGAATCACAGTTGAATTAGACAAAACAGCAGTTATCTAAACAGATAAGAGAAGAATGCCAAGCAGTTCAACTGAGGAGTGGGAAGACATTGAATAACACTGCTCAAAGTAGCAAAAAGATAAGAAAGGAATAACTGACAGAGGATAACCAAACTACTGCCCAAAATCCCTCTGAGGACAGTAAGAGCCCAGAGAGGAATACTCCTGGCGGTCAAACGCCAGAAAGGGGGGGAAGTTTGGCATTAAACGCCCATTCCTTGCCCAGTTCTGGCGTTCAAACGCCAGAAAAGGGGGGAAATTTGGCGTTAAACGCCCATTCCTCACCCAATCCTGGCGTTCAAACACCAATGAGGAATCAGACACCTGAGAGTGCTGATAGTAACCCTTCTAAGAAGGCTTCTCCAACCACTTCTGTAGGAAATAAACCTACAGCAACTAAGGTTGAAGAGTATAAAGCCAAGATGCCTTATCCTCAGAAACTCCGCCAAGCGGAACAGGATAAGCAATTTGCCCGCTTTGCAGACTATCTCAGGACTCTTGATTTAAAGATTCTGTTTGCAGAGGCACTTGAGCAAATACCTTCTTATGCTAAGCTCATGAAAGAGATCTTAAGTCATAAGAAGGATTGGAGAGAAACTGAAAAGGTGTTTCTCACTGAAGAATGCAGTGCAGTCATTCTGAAAAGCTTACCAGAGAAGCTTCAAGATACAGGGAGCTTTATGATACCATGCACATTAAAAGGTGCTTGTACCAAGACATCCCTATGTGACCTTGGAGCAAGTATCAACCTAATACCTGCATCCACTATCAGAAAGCTTGGGTTGACTAAAGAAGTCAAACCAACCCGGATATGTCTTCAACTTGCTGATGGCTCCATTAAATATCCATCAGGCATAATTGAGGACATGATTGTCAAGGTTGGGCCATTTGCCTTTCCAACTGACTTTGTAGTGCTGGAAATGGAGGAGCACAAGAGTGCAACTCTCATCCTTGGAAGACCCTTCCTGGCAACTGGACGAACTCTCATTGATGTACAAAAAGGGGAAGTGACCCTGAGAGTCAATGAGGATGAGTTCAAGTTGAATGCTGTCAAAGCTATGCTGCATCCAGACATATCAAATGACTGCATGAGTGCTGATATTATTGACTCTTTAGTGGAAGAGATCAATATGACTGAGAGTCTTGAATCAGAGCTAGAGGATATCTTTAAAGATGTTCAGCCTGACCTGGAGGAACCAGAGGAAATAAAAGAACCTCTGAAAATTTCTCAGGAAGAGGGTAAGCCTTCTAAACCCGAGCTCAAGCCATTACCACCATCCCTGAAGTATGCATTTCTGGGAGAACGTAACACTTTTCCAGTGATTATAAGCTCTGCTTTAGACTCACAAGAAGAGGAAGCACTAATTCAAGTGCTAAGGACACATAAGACAGCTCTTGGGTGGTCCATAAGTGATCTTAAGGGCATTAGCCCAGCAAGATGCATGCACAAGATCCTATTGGAAGATAATGCCAAGCCAGTGGTTCAACCACAGAGGCGGCTAAATCCAGCCATGAAGGAGGTGGTGCAGAAAGAGGTCACTAAATTACTAGAGGCTGGGATTATTTATCCTATTTCTGATAGCCCCTGGGTGAGCCCTGTCCACGTTTTCCTCAAAAATGGAGGCATGACAGTGGTTCATAATGAAAAGAATGAGCTGGTTCCTACAAGAACAGTTACAGGGTAGCGCATGTGTATTGACTACAGAAGGCTCAATACAGCCACCAGAAAGGATCATTTTCCTTTACCATTCATAGACCAAATGCTAGAAAGACTAGCGGGTCATGATTATTATTGCTTTTTGGACCACTACTCAGGCTATAACCAAATTGCAGTAGACCCTCAGGACCAAGAGAAAACAGCATTTACATGTCCTTCTAGAGTATCTGCCTACAGAAGGATGCCTTTTGGTCTGTGCAATGCACCTGCAACCTTCCAGAGGTGCATGCTCTCTATCTTCTCAGTATGGTAGAGAAATTTCTGGAAGTCTTCATGGATGACTTTTCAGTATTTGGAGACTCATTCAGCTCATGCCTTAACCATCTAGCACTTGTTCTAAAAAGATGCCAAGAGACCAACCTAGTTTTAAACTGGGAGAAATGTCATTTTATGGTGACTGATGGAATTGTCCTTGGGCATAAAATTTCAAGCAAGGGAATAGAGGTGGATAAAGCAAAGGTGGAGGTAATTGAAAAATTACCACCACCTGCCAATGTTAAGGCGATTAGAAGCTTTCTGGGACATGCAGGATTCTACAGGAGGTTTATAAAGGATTTTTCAAAAATTGCAAAATCTCTAAGCAACCTGCTAGCTGCTGACACACCATTTGTGTTTGACACACAGTGTCTGCAGGCATTTGAAACCCTGAAAGCCAAGCTGGTCACAGCACCAGTTATCTCTGCACCAGATTGGACATTACCATTCGAACTAATGTGTGATGCCAGTGACCATGCCATTGGTGCAGTGTTGGGACAGAGGCATAATAAGCTTTTGCACGTCATTTATTATGCTAGCCGTGTTCTAAATGATGCACAGAAGAATTACACAACCACAGAAAAAGAGTTACTTGCAGTGGTTTATGCCATTGACAAGTTTAGATCCTATTTAGTAGGGTCAAAAGTGATTGTGTACACTGATCATGCTGCTCTTAAATACTTACTCACAAAGCAGGATTCAAAACCCAGGCTTATAAGGTGGGTGTTGCTTCTGCAAGAGTTTGATATAGAAATAAGAGATAGAAAAGGGACAGAGAACCAGGTAGCTGATCATTTGTCTCGAATAGAACCAGTGGCAGAGGCATCCCTCCCTCCTACTGTGATATCTGAGACCTTTCCAGATGAGTAACTCTTTGCCATTCAGGAAGCTCCATGGTTTACAGACATTGCAAACTATAAAGCTGTGAGGTTCATACCACAGGAGTACAGCAGAGTGCAAAGAAAAAAATTAATTTTAGATGCCAAGTACTACCTATGGGATGAGCCATATCTCTTTAAGAGATGTGCAGACGGAATAATCCGCAAATGTGTACCTAGAGAGGAAGCACAAAGAATCCTGTGGCATTGCCATGGATCACAGTATGAGGGACATTTTGGAGGTGAGCGAACAGCCACTAAGGTCCTCCAATGTGGATTCTACTGGCCTACTCTCTATAGGGATGCCCGAGAGTTTGTGCGTAACTGTGACAGTTGCCAAAGAGCTGGTAACTTGCCTCATGGTTACGCCATGCCTCAACAAGGGATCTTAGAGATTGAATTGTTTGATGTATGGGGAATTGACTTCATGGGTCCCTTCCCACCACCATACTCAAACACTTATATTCTGGTGGCAGTAGACTATGTATCTAAATGGGTAGAAGCAATTGCCACACCCAATAATGATACCAAGACCGTGCTGAAATTCCTCCAGAAACACATCTTCAGCAGGTTTGGTTTTCCCAGAGTACTAATCAGTGATGGGGGCACTCATTTCTGCAATAAACAGCTGTACTCTGCTATGGTTCGATATGGAATTAGCCATAAAGTAGCAACTCCATACATCCATAGACAAATGGGCAAGCTGAAGTCTCTAATAGAGAGCTAAAAAGAATCCTGGAACGGACTGTTATTGCCCGTAGAAAGGATTGGGCAAAGAGCTTGGATGATGCTCTGTGGGCATACAAAACAGCATACAAGACTCCTATAGGAACCTCTCCATACCAACTTGTGTATGGGAAGGCCTGTCATCTGCTCGTGGAACTGGAACATAAAGCCTACTGGGCAACCAGATTCCTAAACATGGATGCTAAGTTAGCTGGTGAAAAAAGATTGCTCCAGCTAAATGAGCTAGAGGAGTTCAGACTCAGTGCCTTCGAAAATGCAAAAATCTATAAGGAAAAGGCAAAGAAGTGGCATGACAAAAAGTTGTCATCCAGAGTCTTTGAACCAGGACAAAAAGTTCTGCTCTTCAACTCTAGGCTCAGACTATTCCTAGGAAAACTTAAATCCAGATGGAGGAGTCCGTATGTGATTACAGGAGTGTCACCATATGGATATGTTGAGCTTCAGGATATTGATTCTGATAAAAAGTTCATTGTTAATGGACAGAGGATCAAACATTATCTTGAAAGCAATTTTGAGCAAGAATGCTCAAAGTTGAGGCTTGAATGAATCTCAGTAAAAGGTCCAGCTAAAGACAATAAAGAAGCGCTTGTTAGAAGGCAACCCAGTCATTAGCAGGTTATCTGTTTTATTTAATAAAAGTTTGATACATATTCTCAAAGGGTGATCATCAAAATTGAAGGAATTCACAGAGTTACAGAAAGATTCAGTGCAAAAAAGCAGAGAAAAGGAGCTTACTGGCGAAAAAATGCCAGTAAGGGGTACTTTGGGCGTTAAACGCCAGATGGATACTATTCTGGGCGTTTAACGCCAGTAAAGGTACCATTTTGGGTGTTTAACGCCAGGTGTGCAGCATCCTGGGCGTTTAGCAAAACACCCAGTGATGAAGGGGTTTCTGGCGTTTAACGCCAGCCAGGGTACCTGGCTGGGCGTTAAACGCCAGAATGGATACCATTCTGGGCGTTTAATGCCAGATAGGTGGGGGACAGAGATTTTGCTTTCCACTTCAAATTTTTTCAAACTTTCTTGTTTTGATCCATAATTTTCTGCATAAACACATTTCAAACTTTCATCATTCACCTTCAAATCTTAAAAATTAAAATCATTCTTCAAATCTCTTTCAAAACCTTTCCAAATCTTCTTCAAAAAATCAAACATCTCTCAATTTCTTTCCATATCTTCTCAAATCTCCTTCAAAATTTTTGAAATCTCTCCCCCCTCTCTTATAAATATAAGTTCGGCCATCCCTTTCCCCACCATTCGAATTTGCTCTCCTCCTCTCTCTCCTCTTTCTTTTCTTCTGCTTGAGGACAAGCAACCCTCTAAGTTTGGTGTGCTTTTCCGTGATCACTAAGCTAAGGCTCATCAAGATCATGGCTCCCAAAGGAAAACAAACCAATTCTAGAGGCAAGAAAGAGAATGCTCCAAAGGATCTTTGGAGTCAAGAGAGGTTCTTAATGAAAGAACATGCAGACCATTACCACAAAATAATGGGTCTAAGGTCAGTGATCCCGAAAGTTAAATTTGATCTGAAAGAAGATGAATATCCGGAGATCCAAGAGCAAATTCGAAACAGAGGATGGGAAGTTCTAACCAACCCTGAGACAAAGGTTGGAAGAAATATGGTTCAGGAATTCTACTCAAATCTGTGGCTGACAGATAAGCAAAGAATGACTGGAACTTCTTTTCATACCTACAGAACCATGGTCAGAGGGAGAATTATTTACTTCCATCTGGACAAAATAAGAAAGGTCTTCAAATTTCCTCAACTGCAAGATGATCCTGAATCCTTTAATAGGAGAATGGTGAGAGCAGATAAGGGGCTGGATCAAGTTCTAGAGGACATATGCCTCCCTGGAACCAAGTGGAT
>NC_029775.3:57330674-57367489 GCF_000817695.3 Arachis duranensis | reverse complement strand
TGGGGTGAGGATGGGAATAGATGAATTCATCCCAATTGAACATCCAATCACCAAGAAGTCAATGGAAGGACAAATGCAAGATAATTCTATCAAAAGGAGGGCGCAGGAGTTCCTCCCTGAACTCCCTGAAATTGACTACTGGACCCACCTAGAAGCATCTGTTGCCAAGCTACAAGAAGCTATGGAACAAATTAAGGAAGAACAGCAGACTTAAAACTGCATGCTCTGAAAATTGCTGAAGGAACAAGAGAAGCAGGGGCGTGAGCTACAGGAGCTGAAGTGCCAGAAGCTCTCCCTTGAAGGGTCAAATACCCCACAAGTTGAGGGAGCATCCACTTCTCAAGATCAAGGTTGTTGAGTCCTAACTCTGTGATAACCTCTATCATTAGGAGTCATTTGAATTTTTGTTTTCTATTACTATTAGTCTTAACTTATGTTTATCTTTGAGTCTTGTTTTTAATTCATGATTAATAAAATTTAATGTCTATGCCTTAAAGCTATGAATGTTCTATGAATCCATCACCTCTCTTAAATGAAAAATGCTTTAATCACAAAAGAACAAGAAGTGCAGGATTTCGAATTCATAGAAGCTTCAATAGAAAATCTGGCGTTTAACTCCAAGAAAAGTCTCTACACATAGAAGCTTCAATGCTCAGCCCAAGCACACACCAAGTGAGCCCGGAAGTGGATTTTTACGTCATTTACTCATTTTTGTAAACCCTAAGATACTAGTTCTCTATAAATAGGACCTTTTGCTATTGTATTTTCATCTTGGTTCTTCTGGTTCCCTCTCTGGGGCCAAAGCCAATGATCACCATTATCACTTATGTATTTCCAACGGTGGAGTTTCTACACACCATAGATTAAGGTGTGGAGCTCTGCTGTACCTCGAGTATTAATGCAATTACTATTGTTCTTCTATTCAATTCAGCTTATTCTTGTTCTAAGATATCACTTGTTCCTCAACTTGATGAATGTGATGATCCGTGACACTCATCATCATTCTCACCTATGAACGTGTGCCTGACAACCACCTCCGTTCTACCTTAGATTGAGTGGATATCTCTTGGATTCCTTAATCAGAATCTTCGTCGTATAAGCTAGAATCCATTGGCGGCCATTCTTGAGAATTCGGAAGGTCTAAACCTTGCCTGTGGTATTCTGAGTAGCATTCAGGGATTGAATGACTATGATGAGCTTCAAACTCGTGATTGTGGGGCGTTAGTGACATACGCAAAAGAATCACTGGATTCTATTCCGACATGATCGAGAACCGACAGATGAATAGCCGTGCTGTGATAGAGCGCGTTGAACATTTTCACTGAGAGGACGGAACTGTAGCCATTGACAACGGTGATGCCCAACATACAGCTTGCCATGGAAAGGAGTAAGAAGGATTGGATGAAAGACAGTAGGAAAGCAGAAAGACAGAAGGGACAAAGCATCTCCATACGCTTATCTGAAATTCTCACCAATGAATTACATAAGTATCTCTATCTTTATTTTATGTTTTATTTATCTTTTAATTATCAATCCTCCATAACCATTTGAATCCGCCTGACTGAGATTTACAAGATGACCATAGCTTGCTTCATACCAACAATCTTCGTGGGATCGACCCTTACTCGCGTAAGGTTTATTACTTGGACGACCCAGTGCACTTGCTGGTTAGTTGTGCGAAGTTGTGATACAGAGTTGAGATTGCAATTGAGCGTACCATGTTGATGGTGCCATTGATGATCACAATTTCGTGCACCACCCTTGCCTTTTGGTTTTAAGGATTATTGGCTTTTTCTCTCTTTTTTTTTTCACTACTTTTTCTTGCTTCAAGAATCAATTTCATGATTTTTCAGATTATCAATAACATTTCTCTTGTTCATCATTCTTTCAGGAGCCAACAATTTTAACATTCATAAAATTCAATATAAAAAATATGCACTGTTCATGCATTCATTTAGAAGACAGAAAGTATTGCCACCACATCTAAATAATTAGAATTTTCCTTATTAAAAACTCGAAAAAATATTGCTTCTTTATTCTAAAAATCTACTATTTTATTCATGTTTGATGATGATGAGAAAAATAAATTATTGCTTGATTGGAGAAAAAAAATCAAAATAGATATACTAATTACAACTACTCATATATAACTTCTAAGGTAAATTCCTATAAGAACAACTATCACAGAGTTAAGACTAAGATTAGGACTCCACAACCTTTATTTTGGGAGGTGGATGCTCCTTTAATCTGTGGGGTGCTTGGCCCTTCAAGAGACAGCTTCTGATGCTTCAGTTGCTTCAGTTCACGCCCTTGCTCTTCTTGTTCCTTAAGCAGTTTGCAAAGCATGCTATTTTGATTTTGCTGTTCTTCCTTCAGTTGCTCCATAGCTTCTCGCAACTTGGTGACAGATGCTTTAAGACGCTCCCAGTATTCAATTTGAGGGATTTCTGGGAGGAACTCCTGTGCTCTCCTCTTGATGGGGTCGTCCTGCACTTGTTGTCCTTCCATTGACTTTTTAGTGATTGGTCGCTCAACTGAGATATACTCAGTTACCCCCATCTTCACCCCAGCATCTTTACATAGCATAGAGATTAAGCTTGGATAAGTCAATTTTGCATCTTTAGAGTTCTTATTTGCAATTGTGTAAAGTTCACAAGAAATCAACTGATGAACTTCCACTTCTTTTCCCAACATAATGCAATGGATCATTACTGCTCTTTTGATGGTGACTTCAGAGCGATTGCTAGTGGGCAGTATAGAACGCCCAATGAAGTCCAGCCAGCCTCTGGCGACTGGTTTGAGATCTTCTCTCTTGATTTGATTTGGGACACCCTTTGTGCTGGTTGTCCACTTGGTTCCAGGGAGGCATATGTCCTCTAGAATTTTGTCCAAGCCCTTATTTGTTCTCATCATTCTCCTATTAAAGGAGTCTGGGTCATCTTTCAGCTGAGGTAGCTTAAAGATCTCCCTGATTTTGTCAGGGTGAAGGTGAACAATCTTTCCTCTAACCAGAGTTCGATAGTCATAGAAGGCGTCTCCAGCTAATCTCTGCCTGTCTGTTTGCCACATATTAGAGTAGAATTCCTGAACCATGTTCCTTCCCACCCATGTTTCAGGATTAGCTATGATTTTCCAGCACCTGTTTCGAATTTGCTCTTGGATATCCGGATATTCATCTTCTTTCAGATCGAATTTGACTTCCGGGATCACTGACCTTAGACCCATTATTTTGTAGTAATGGTCTGAATGTTCTTTGCTTAGAAACTTCCCTTGATTCCAAAGTGGTTTGGGAATATTCTCTTTCTTACCTCTTGGAGTTGTTTGTTTTCCCTTAGGAGCCATGATCTTAGTGGGTATGGCTTACTGATCACGGATAAACACACCAAATATAGAGGTTTGCTTGTCCTCAAGCAAAAGAAAGGAAAGGAGAGAGATAGAAGGAGAGCTAATTTTGAATTGTGGAGGAGAGGAGAGAGGCCGAACGTGGATTTAAAGGGAAGGGGGGTGGGTTTTTGAAAATTTTGAGAAAGATAAGATAGAAGATATGATTTGTAAAAGATAAGTATGACAAGAAAAAGATGTAATTTAAAATTGAAAAGTTATTAAAGATAATTAAGAAAGATAAATCTGAATTTTGAAAAGAAGATATGATGAGTTTAAAAAGATTTGAGAAGAATTTAAAAAGATAATTAAGTTTTGAAAAAGATTTGAAAAGAAGTTGGATAGGGTTTGTGTTTAAGAATTAAGATACATTTGATATCTTTGAAAAAGGGATTTGAAAAATTAGGATTAAAAATTTTTGGAATTGAAGTTTGAAAGATGAGAGTTTGTATCATGTTTATGTAAGAAATCATGAGTTGAAACATGAAAAATGGAAAAAATTTGAAGGGAAAATGAATTTACCTGCTCCCCACAATCCTGGCGTTAAACGCCCAAACACTGCATGTTTTAGGCATTTAACGCCCATTTGTAGCTTCTCCTGGGCGTTTAACGCCCAGCTGTTGCTTCTGGCTGGCGTTAAATGCCAGAAACTCCTTTGTCACTGGGCATTTTTCTAAACGCCCAGGACGCCATAAATTTGGCGTTAAACGCCAGAAGATGCTTCTTTCTGGCGTTTAACGCCCAGATGGCTATCTCTATTGGCGTTGAACGCCCAGTAGATGCTTCTTTTGGGCATTTAACGCCCAAAACAGCTCTTACGGCTTTTTCGCACCAGTGAGCTTCTCTTTTGCTATTTTATCCTCTGAATCCTTCTGTAACTCTGTGAACTCATGCAATTGCTATTACCTTGAAGATAATTAACATGAACATGTAAAATTCAGTTAATTAACAAATAAGCTTTGTTAATGGCTGGGTTGCCTCCCAGCAAGTGCTTCTTTATTGTCTTTTGCTGGACTATTACTGAGCTTTAATCAAGTCTTAGTTTTGAGCATTCTTGCTCAAAATTGCTTTCAAGATAATATTTGACTCTCTGTCCATTAACAATGAACCTTTTGTCAGAGTCATTATCCTAAAGCTCTACGTATCCATATGGTGACACACTTGTAATCACATATGGACCTCTCCATCAGGATTTCAATTTCCCAGGGAATAATCTGAGCCTAGAATTAAACAGCAGAACTTTCTGCCCTGGCTCAAAGACTCGGGATGACAGCTTCTTGTCATGCCATCTTTTTGCTTTCTCTTTGTAAATTTTTGCATTTTCGAAAGCATTGAGTCTGAATTCCTCTTGCTCATTTAACTGGAGCAATCATTTTTCTCCAGCTAACTTGGCATTAAGGTTTAGGAATCTGGTTGCCCAATAGGCCTTATGCTCCAGTTCCACTGGCAAGTGACAGGATTTTTCATACACAAGCTGGTATGGAGAGGTCCCTATAGGAGTCTTGAATGCTGTTATGTATGCCCATAGAGCATCATCCAAGCTTCTTGCCCAATCCCTTCTACGGTTAATCACAGTCCATTCTAGAATTCTTTTAAGTTCTCTATTAGGGACTTCAGCTTGCCCATTTGTCTGTGGATGATATGGGGTTGCCACTCTGTGGCTAACTCCATATCGGACCATAGCAGAGTAAAGCTGTTTATTGCAGAAATGAGTGCCCCCCATCACCGATTAGTACTATAGGGACACCAAATCTGCTGAAGATGTATTTCTGCAGGAATTTCAGCACTGGCTTAGTATCATTAGTGGGTGTTGCAATAGCTTTCACCCATTTGGATACATAATCCACTGCCACCAGAATATAAGTGTTTGAGTATGATGATGGGAAAGGCCCCATGAAGTCAATACCCCATACATCAAATAACTCAATCTCCAAGATCCCTTGTTGGGGGCATGGCATAATTTTAAGGTAGATTTCCAGATCTTTGGCAACTATCACAATTAAGTACAAACTCCCGGGAGTCTTTATAGAGAGTAGGCCAATAGAAGCCACATTGGAGGACTCTTGTGGTTGTTTGCTCACTTCCAAAATGTCCTCCATATTGTGATCCATGGCAATGCCAGATGATCTTCTGTGCTTTTTCTTTAGGCACATATCTACGGATTACTCCGTCTGCACATCTCTTGAAGAGATATGGTTCATCCCAAAGATAGTACTTTGCATCCGTGATCAATTTCTTTGATTGTTGCCTACTATGTTCTTTGGGTATGAATCTTACTGCCTTGTAGTTTGTAATGTCTGTAAACCATGGCACTTTTTGGATGGCAAAGAGTTGCTCATCCAGAAAGTTTTCAGAGATCTCAGTATGAGGGAGGGATGTCCCTTCTACTGGTTCTATTCAGGACAGGTGATCTGCTACTTGATTCTCTGTCCCTTTTCTATCTCTTATTTCTATATCAAACTCTTGTAGAAGCAACACCCATCTTATGAGTCTGGGTTTTGAATCTTGCTTTGTGAGTAGATACTTAAGAGCAGCATGGTCAGTGTACACAATCACTTTTGATCCTACTAAGTAGGATCTGAACTTGTCAATGGCATAAACCACTGCAAGTAACTCTTTTTCCATGGTTGTGTAGTTCTTCTGTGCGTCATTTAAAACACGACTGGCATAATAAATGACGTACAGAAGCTTGTCATGCCTTTGTCCCAATACTGCAACAATGGCATGGTCACTGGCATCACATATTAGTTCAAATGGTAATGTCCAGTCTGGTGCAGAGATGACTGGTGCTGTGACCAGCTTAGCTTTTAGAGTCTCAAACGCCTACAGACACTCCTTATCAAAGATAAATGGCATGTCAGCAGCTAGCAGATTACTTAGAAGTTTGGCGATTTTTGAAAAATCTTTTATAAACCTCCTATAGAATCCTGCATGACCCAGAAAGCTTCTAATTGCCTTAACATTGACAGGTGGTGGTAATTTTTCAATTACCTCTACCTTAGCTTGATCCACCTCTACTCCCTTGTTCGAAATCTTGTGCCCAAGGACAATTCCTTCAGTCACCATAAAGTGAAATTTTTCCCAGTTTAAAACTAGGTTAGTCTCTTAGCACCTCTTTAGAACAAGTGCTAGATGGTAAAGACAGGAGCTGAATGAGTCTCCAAATACTGAAAAGTCATCCATGAAGACTTCCAAAAATTTTTCCACCATATCAGAGAAAATAGAGAGCATGCACCTTTGAAAGGTTGCAGGTGCATTACACAGACCAAATGGCATCCTTCTATATGCAAATACTCTGGATGGACATGTGAATGCTGTTTTCTCTTGATCTTGGGAATCTACTGCAATTTGATTATAACCTGAATATCCATCCAGGAAGCAGTAGTATTCATGACCTGCTAGTCTTTCTAGCATCTGGTCTATGAATGGTAAAGGAAAATGATCCTTTCTGGTAGCTGTATTGAGCCTTCTATAATCAATACACATACGCCACCCTGTAACTGTTCTTGTAGGAACCAGTTCATTTTTTTCATTATGAACCACTTTCATGCCACCCTTCTTAGGGACAACTTGGATAGGACTTACCCAGGGGCTATCAGAAATAGGATAAATAATCCCAGCCTCTAGTAATTTAGTGACCTCCTTACTGTCCTCAGAGGGATTTTGGGTAGCAGATTGTTTATTTCTTGGCTTCTTGCTGCCTTGAAGTGAGGTATTTAATGTCTTCCCACTTCTCAATTGAACTGCTTGGCATTCTTCTGTTATTTATTTTGATAATTGCTGTTCTGTTTGCTTCAACTGCACTTCCATATTCATATTAGCCATTCTTGTTTCTTGTAATATCTCCTTGAATTCGGCTAGCTGTCTTGTTAGAAAATCTAATTGCTGATTGAATTCTGTAACTTGTTCTGCAGGACTAAGTTCAGCAGTTACTGTTTTAACTTCTCCTTTTATGGAAGGTTCACTACTTAGGTATAGATCCTAATTTCTGGCAACTGTATCAATGAGCTATTAAGCTTCTTCAATTGTCTTTCTCATGTGTATAGATCCACCTGCTGAGTGGTCTAGAGAAATCTGAGCTTTCTCTATAAGCCCATAATAGAAGATGTCTAACTGCACCCACTCTAAAAACATTTTAGAGGGGCATTTTCTTAGCATCTCTTTGTATCTCTACCAGGCATCATAAAGAGATTCATTATCTCCTTGTTTAAAGCCTTGGATGCTTAGCCTTAGCTGTGTCATCCGTTTTGGAGGGAAATATTGATTCAGGAATTTTTCTGATAGCTGTTTCTATGTCCTTATGCTAGCCTTAGGTTGGTTATTTAACCACCTCTTAGCTTGATCTTTTACAGCAAATGGGAATAGTAACAATCTGTAGACATCCTGATTTACTTCCTTATCAAGTACTGTGTCACCAATTTGTAAAAATTGTGCCAGAAACTCTGTAGGTTCTTCCTGTGGAAGACCAGAATACTGAAAACTTTGCTGCACCATGATAATGAGCTGAGGATTCAACTCAAAACTACTGACTCCGATGGAGGGTATACAGATACTACTCCTATATGAAGCAGTAGTGGGGTTAGCATATGACCCCAGAGTCCTTCAGGACTGTTCATTTCCACTTAGGTCCGTGATAGAGAAAGGGAGATGATGTGGGTTTATTTTATTTATTTTATTATATAAAAAAAATATTTTTGAAATAATAAAATAAAATAAAATAAAAACTAAAATAAAAATAAAAAAGTGATTTGAAATTATTTTCTCAAAATTTTTGAAAAAGTGAGGAGAGAGAAAGTGGTTAGGATATTTTTGAAAAAGATATGATTTGAAAATTTTTGACCAAGTCAACCCAAGTAATTCAAAAATTATGGGAAATTAGAGGAAAAGATATTTTTTATTTTTGAATTTTATGGTGAAAGAGAAAAACACATAAAAGACACAAGACTTAAAATTTTTAAATCTAATGCTCCTTGTTTTCGAAAATTTTGGAGGGAAAAACACCAAAGGACGCCAAACTTAGAAATTTTAAGATCAAGACACAAGGAAGACTCAAGAACACTTTGAAGACTCACAAGAACAACAAGAACATGAAGATAGAATACCAAACTTAAAATTTTTAGAAAACCAAAATAAAATTTTCAAAAACTAGCAAGAAAACATCAAACTTAAAGTTTGGCACAAGATTTAATCAAAGAAAAATTATTTTGAAAAAAGTTTTAAAAAGAAGATAGCCAATTACCAAGAACATAAACACAGCGCTCTAGCCAATTGAGCTATATATTTAATGTGTTTTAAAAAAGTATATAAAAAAATATTTTTGAAAGAATGTTAAAAGGAATAATAGAAGATGCAATCCTAGTGACTCTAAACCAAAAAGACAAATTTTTCCTAATCTAAGTAACAAGATAAACCGTCAGTTGTTCAAACTCGAACAATCCCCGGAAACGGCGCCAAAAAACTTGGTGCACGAAGATTACACTCACACTATGTAATTCCGCACAACTAACCAGCAAGTGCACTGGGTCGTCCAAGTAATACCTTACGTGAGTAAGGGTCGAATCCCACGGAGATTGTTGGCTTGAAGCAAGCTATGGTTATCTTATTATTCTTAGTCAGGATATAAATAGGGTTCTTTAGTTTCAATTGTAAAAAGTGAAAGAGCATGAAAAGGGTAATTATTACGCAGTAATGGAGAATATGTTGGAGTTTTGGAGATGCTTTGTCTTCTAAATCTCTGCTTTCCCCCTGCCTTCTTCTTCGCGCATGTAAGGTTCCTCTATGGCAAGTTGTGTGTTGGTGGATCACCGTTGTCAATGGCTACCATCCGTCCTCTCAGTGAAAATGGTCCAAATGCGCTGTCATCGCACGGCTAATCATCTGTCGGTTCTCGATCATGTCGGAATAGGATCCATTGATCCTTTTGCGTCTGTCACTACACCCAACACTCGCAAGTTTGAAGCTCGTCACAGTCATTCAATCCCTGAATCCTACTCAGAATACCACATACAAGGTTTAAACTTTTCGGATTCTCAAGAATGCTGCCAATGAATTCTAGCTTATACCACGAAGATTCTGATTAAGGAATCTAAGAGATACTCATTCAATCTAATGTAGAACGGAGGTGGTTGTTAGGCACACGTTCATCGGTTGAGAATGGTGATGAGTGTCATGGATCATCACCTTCTTCATATTGAAGTGAGAATGAACATCTTAGATAGAAACAAGTGTGTTTGAATAGAAAACAGAAATAATTGCATTAATTAATCGAGATACTGCAGAGCTCCTCACCGCCAACAATGGAGTTTAGAGACTCATGCCATCAATGAGTACAAAGTTCAGAACTAAAAAATGTCATGAGATACAAATTAAGTCTCTAAAAGTTGTTTAAATACTAAACTAGTAACCTAGGGTTACAGAAAATGAATGAACTAAGATAGATAGTGTAGAAATCCACTTCTGGGGCCCACTTAGTTTGTGCTGGTGCTGAGACTTAAGCTTCTGACGTGCCTGGGCTGTTTCTGGAGTTAAACATCAGGTTGTAACCTGTTTCTGGCGTTTAACTCTAACTTGCAACCTGTTTCTGGCGTTCAATGCCAGAATGCAACATGGAACTGGTGTTAAACGCCAGTTTACGTCATTTATCTTCACACAAAGTATGGACTATTATCTATTTCTAGAAATCCTTGGATGTCTACTTTCCAACCCAATTGATAGCGCACCAATTGGACTCCTGTAGCTCCAAAAAATCTATTCCGAGTACAGGGAGGTCAGAATCCAATAGAATCAGCAGTCCTTTTTCAGCCTGAATCAGATTTTTGCTCAGCTCCTTCAATTTCCGCCAGAAAATACTTGAAATCACAGAAAAATACACAAATTCATAGTAAAGTCCAAAAATGTGAATTTTGCCTAAAAACTAATAAAAATATACTAAAACACACTAAAATCTACATGGAATTTCCCCCAAAAAGCGTATAAAATATCCGCTCATCAGTCATCTTCAACAAGAATGTTCTTGCTCTTGCTCCTACTCATATGAAAAAGAAGAGAACAGAAAAGAAGTGGAATCCTCTGTGTCACAGTATAGAGATTCCTTAAGGTGTCAGAGAAAAATAAGAATAGGAGTGTGAGGTAGATAGAGGCGAATTCGAACATATAAGGAATGAGAGAGTCCGAATTCCTAGTAGAGGAGAAGTGTTAGTGATTAAATAGAAAGTGATGAGAGAGAGGAAATTTTCGAAAATTAAATCAAACTTTAAAATAATTAGTTAATTAAAAAGAATTTTGAAAAATGGTTAATGGTTTTCGAAAATCAAAAATGAGAAAGTGGTTAGATGGTTTTGAAAAAGATAGGAAATAATAAATTTGAAAAGATAAGAAGTTAGAAAAGATTTTTGAAATAAAAAATTTGAAAAAGATATGATTTGAAAAAGATTTGATTGAAAAAAAAGAAAGATATGTTTGAAAAGATATGATTGAAAAACAAATTTTTGAAAAAAATTTGGTTTTTAAAATTTGATGACTTGACTAACAAGAAATTAAAAGATAGGATTCTAAAATTCAAATATTGAACCTTTCTTAACAAGAAAGTAACAAAACTAAAATTTTTGAATCACAACATTAATTGTTAGCAAGGATTTTTGAAAATATTGAAAGAAAAATGAAAAAGATTTGAAAAAGATTTGATTTTGAAAAAGATATGATTGATAAGAGGGGATATTAAAAAGATAATATTTTGAAAAATTAGTTTTAAAACTTGAAAATTTGAAAAAGATTTGAATTGAAAACAAAATCTCCTCTTTGGTGCTATCTTGGCGTTAAACGCCCAGAATGGATTAACGCCCAAAATGGTATCCATTATGGCGTTTAATGCCCAAAATACTACCTCCTTGGGCGTTAAACGCCAGAATTCCTTCCTCACTGGGCATTTTGAACGCCCAGCTTTTTCTCTGTGATTCCTCTGCTATATGTTTTGAATCTTCAATTCTCTGTATTATTGACTTGAAAAGACATAATTTTGAAATTTTTTTTGACTTTTTAATGAGGAGAAGGAAAAACAACAAAATGAAACTAATCATGAAAAATTAGAATCAAAGAGATAATGCAAGAACACTTTGAATGTCAAGATGAACACCAAGAACATATTTTTTTGAAAAAAAAATTATGCAAGACACCAAACTTAGAAGTTTGTATACTATGGACACTAACAATTTGAGAATGCACATGAGAAACAACAAAGGACACAAAACAAGAGAATTTGAAGATCAGACAAGGAAAATCATCAAGAACAACTTGAAGATCAATGAAGAACACCATGCATGAGTTTTCGAAAAAAATTTTAGGAAAAATTAAAAACATGCAATAGACACTAAACTTAAAATTTGACACTAGACTCAAACTAGAAACACAAAATATTTTTGATTTTATGATTTTATTTTTTGTATATTTTTTTTCGAAAAATATTTTGAAAAAGAAAATAAGAAACTCAAAAATTTTTAATATGAATTCCAGGAATCATGCAATGTTAGTCTAAAGCTTCAGTCTAAAAAGATTAGACATGGTTAACCAAGCATCAGCAGGACATTACATACAACAGCCAAATTGATGGGTATCAACTAGCTCCTGTGATGATAAAAGCATCATTTAAAACTCTAGAATTCATTCTTAAAAATTCTGAAGAACAAAATAGAAAGAAAAATACCTAATCTGAGCAACAAGATGAACCGTCAGTTATCCAAACTCGAACAATCCCCGGCAACGGTGCCAAAAACTTGGTGCACGAAATTGTTATCACTAGGCATGGCTCCAAAAACTTGGTGCATAATACCATGATTCACACGTCTCTTCACAACTTCGCACAGCTGACCAGCAAGTGCACTGGGTCGTCCAAGTAATACCTTACGTGAGTAAGGGTCGATCCCACGGAGATTGTCAGTTTAAAGCAAGCTATGGTCATCTTGTAAATCTCAGTCAGGCGGATTCAAATGGTTATGGGATTTTGATAATTAAAAGATAAATAAACATAAAATAAAGATAGAGATACTTATGTAATTCATTGGCGGGAATTTCAAATAAGCGTATGGAGATGTGTTATTCCTTCTGAATCTCTGCTTTTCTACTGTCTTCATTCAATCATTCATACTCCTTTCCATGGCAAGCTGTATGTTGGGGATCACCGTTGTCATTGGCTACCTCCTGTCCTCTAAGTGAAAATGGTCCTCTACGATTTCTGTACGGCTAATCAACTGTCGGATTTCTCGTCTCGGATGAAAAATGCTAGGCACAGCTACCGCATGGCTAATCAGCTGTCAGTTCTTGATCATGTCAGAATAAGATCTAATGATCCTTTTATGTCTATCACTATGCCCCACAGTCGCGAGTTTGAAGCTCGTCACAATCATCCCTTCCCAAATCCTACTCGGAATACCATAGACAAGGTTTAGACTTTCCAGATCTCAGAAATGCTGCTAAATATTTCTAGCCTATACCACAAAGATTCTAATCTCGGATTCAGATGCCTTATTGTCAGAGGGGAAACAATGTGAATCGTTGATTAGAGATCCAAGAGATATGCATTCAAGCTTGTTTTCATGTAGAACGGAAGTGTTTGTCAGGCACGCATTCATAGGTGAGAATGGTGATGAGTGTCACTTGATCATCACATTCATCATGTTCTTGTGTGTGAATGAATATCTTAGAATAAGAATAAGCTTGAATTGAATAGAAGAACAATAGTACTTTGCATTAATACTCGAGGAACAGCAGAGCTCCATACCTTAATCTTTGGTGTGTAGAAACTCCACCGTTGAAAATACATAATTGATGAAGGTCCAGGCATGGCCGAATGGCCAGCCTCCAAGTCTAAGGAAAAATGTCCAAAGATGATCTAAGGATAATCCAAAGATCTAAATACAATAGTAAAAGTTCCTATTTATACTAGACTAGTTAATAGGGTTTACAGAAATAAGGAAATGATGCAGAAATCCACTTCCAAGCCCACATGGTGTGTCCTTGGGCTGAGCATTGAAGCTTTCATGTGTAGAGACTTTTCTTGGAGTTAAATGCCAACTTTTATGCCAGTTTGGGCGTTTAACTCCAGCTTTTATCCTATTTCTGGCGTTTAACGCCAGAATAGGGCAGGAAGTTGGCGTTTAAATGCCAATTTGCATCATCAAAATGCGGACAAAGTATGGACTATTATATATTGCTGGAAAGCCCAAGATGTCTAATTTCCAACTCAATTAAGAGCGCATCATTTGAGCTTCAGTAGCTCCAAAAAATCCATTTCGAGTGCAGGGAGGTCAGAATCCAACAGTATCTGTAGTCCTTTTTCAGCCTCTAAATCAAATTTTTGCTCAAGTCCCTCAATTTTAGCCAAAAAATACCTGAAATCACAGAAAAATACACAAACTCATAGTAAAGTCGAGAAATGTGAATTTTTCTTAAAAACTAATAAAAATATACTAAAAAGTAGCTAGATCCTACTAAAAACTACCTAAAAACAATGGCAAAAAGCATATAAATTATCCGCTCATCATGTGCTAATGATGATAATTGATTAAGAATGAATGGATGTATGTTTGTGATACCTGGGCAGTAGCAAGAATTGTGGTTCGTTCCGCTTTCTCCAGGTAAGTGTTTGTGACGCCTGGGTAGTAACAGCAGTAGTGGATTATTCCACTTACTCCAAGTTGAGCTTTTAAACGCCTGCCTGGGTAGTAGCCGCAGTAGTGGTTATTCCACTAGCTCTAGGTTAAGCGGGTAGTAGAAAAGGGGTTGTAGCTCAAAGTCACTTGCTCCATAATGGGTGTTTTAGTCCATGGTTAGCTACCAGGACATATCAGGTTGGCTATATAACAGACAGATGATATCATCAGCTATAGGAGAGGCATGCATCATATGCATATGTTTGTTTTGTTTTGTTTGGCTGTGCATAAATTGGACTTGCTTATGTGATTATTATGCTTACCTACTATATCTGCTACCTGTCGTATCTGTATTCTACTTGTGATTGCTTTGTTTGCTTTGTTTGTCTGTCTGGTTCTACTGGTATTTTGGAGGATTGTCGAGGAATTTAAATAGTTGTGGGTTCAACTTAGAGCTTAGTTAAGATTAAGAATATTAGAGAGCTACCCCATTTATGGCTACTGTTTTAAATCCTTAAGTTTTAAAAACTGAGTGTCGGAGTTCTAGGATTGCTTCTGGCTTTTCCAAGACCTTATAAATTATGTATGTGGGCACCATGATGATGGCTGAAAGTGGGTTAGAAATTTTTCTCAAAATAAAATTGGCGTTGCAAGTATAGTTTCAAACCCAACAATTGACCATCAATCAAAGTTTAAATTAAGGAATTCTCACAATCAACACAAAATAACTGATAAACCCCAATTTTATGGTTTATCTTGTTCTTAATTTAGGGAATTTTATCAACTTATCTCACATTTATTCAATGAAATAATATGGTTTTGTAATTCTCCCTAAATTTGTGCTTAAGAGTAAAAACATGCTTTTTAGGCCTTTAATTTACAAAATTTAATTCACTTAAATTCCATTCAATGCCCTGATGTGTTTGTTCAGTGATTTTGGATTCATAAGGCAAGAATTGGATGGAAGATGTGACGAGAAAAGCATGCAAAGTGGACAATCCATAAAGAAATGAGTATTAGGAGTATTCAAATCAACGCGCATGTGTGACAAACGCGCACGTGTGAAGCGGTGCATTGTCGAAGGCTACACGTACGCGTGACATGACGCGTATGCGTGACGAGAAAAAGCCAGACGACGCATACGCGTGACCCATGCGTATACGTCACAATCAGCACGTGACCTCATTAAAGTGAATACGCTGGGGGCGATTTCTGAGCTGCCCAGGCCCAAATCCAACTCATTTTTGAGGCTATTTAACAAGAGAGGTCTAGGGGGGAGCAATTAGTTTAGATTAGGAAGCATTTAGGATAGTTTTCTAGAGAGAGAAGCTCCCTCTTCTCTCTAGAATTAGGGTTCTTAGGTTATTTTTCATCTTAGATCTAGGTTTAATTTCTTGTTCTCATCTAGTTTTCTTTATAATTTCTTGTTCTTTCATCCTAGCTCTTCTAGTTTTACATGTCATTTCCTTTATTTTGTTGCTTTTATGTTGATGAACTCTTGTTGGATTTGGATTTCCTTTTAATGCAATTTATGTTTTATGTTTCTTTGATGTTTAATTGAGTTGCTATTGTTAAATTCTTGCATTGGGTAGTGGTAGATTTTATTATTTTTACAATTTATGATGCTTTCCTTTCATGCCTTCAAAGTGTTTGACAAAATACTTGGTTGGATGTTAAAGTAGCTTTTGAGCTTTCTTGGCTTGGAAAGAGAAATTAGGCAATCTTGAGTCATTAATACCCAATTTATGTTCGTGATCTAGAGTTGTTGGTTAATATTGTTTTCATTGATTCTAATCTCTTGCTAATTCAATTAGTGAGTTGATTAGGACTTTTGGATTGAGATTAACTAGTCTTATTTGACTTTCTCTCATGTGAAGATAACATTATACCTTCTTCCAATGTTGGAGATGACTAAACGGGATTAGCTCTTGTTAATTATTGTACTATGATTGATGATTAGGATAGAAAGCCTATACTCTCAATCCTTGCCATGAATGTCTCTCTTTATTACTTGCTTTCTTTAGTTGTCTGGTTTATATTCTTGACATTTAATTTCTTGTCCCCTTATTTGCAAACCACCCCTTGGATACCATAACCAATAATATGTATACCTAACTGCAATTCCTTTGAGAGATGACCCGAGATCTAATACTCTCAGTATTTTTATTGGTTTTCACTCGTGACAAATAAAGTAAACTTTGATTGAGTGTTACTTGTTGGCTGGGAACTATACTTTCAATGAAGTTATTTCCTCTAACCGAGAAGAAATTCTTAGCCGACGATTTTACTCTTTCAAGTTTTTGGCGCCGTTGCTGGGGAATTATAATGTGTGCTTGTTATTGGTTATTCTATATATGTGAATATTGTGAATATGTTTGCATATTGCTTCTTTGTTAGTTGTTGCTACTTTTAGGAGTTTATTTTCATAATTTCTTGTTAGCTTTTATTTTTATTTTGTCTTGTCACTATGAATTTTCACCACTTGGGCTATGAGTTTGGTTCTAACTATATTGTAGGGAATGGAAGCTACAATGAGGATATGTATCAAGGATGGGACAATCAAAGGTGGGAGGAGCCCCAAGCTTATGTACAACCTTCTTGGCAACAACCTCCTCCAGTTTTCTATAGGTATAATCTAACTTCTAATGCATACCAATCTAATGGATATGGTGACCCTCATTGTGATTGTCAACCACAATCACCATATGCCTATGAACAACCTCCTCAACATAGTTTTGAACTACCATACTCACAAGCCCGGATGAATCCATATTTGATGATGAATTTTGGTTTGATTTGAGTGGATTTCATCATATAAACCCACATTTATTCACCTAAATAGCATGCTTTTGTGTTTTCTCTCTAAATTATGTCCAATTGTGAAAACATACTATTTTGTGCTTAATTTAATCAATTTTATTCCACTTTCATTTCATTTGATGCCTTGATGGTTTTGATGAGTGATTTTAGGTGGAATTAGTTGGAATGGCTTGATAAGAGTGGAAGAAAAGCATGGAATTGGGAGAAAACATTAAGAAAACAAGGAGAAAAGCATTTCAGAGTGTGCCACACACCATCTGTGCATACGCACAAAAGTCAAAATCAGCACCTGTGCCCACGCACAAAATGGAAATCAACAAGTGTGCCCATGCACAACTTCTATTCGTACGCACAGTAGAAAAATAAGCATGTGTGTGTACGCGCACACCTATGCATACGCGAAGGGGCAAGCAACCATAGATCATACTATACACTACAATACTTCATACAATACACTTAGGAGTAGTTTTAGGTAGTTTTAGGTTAGTTTTCTCTCAATTTTCCTTAGGTTTAATTAGGGTTTATATTTCAAGTTTACAATTCCCAATTTTGATCTTGGATTCTAGTTATTTCCATTGTAAGTAATTCTCAATTTTCTCTTTTATTACACTATTTGTTCTACACTTTCTTTTATTTTAAGTTACTTTGTCAATACATATATGATTTTGTAATTTTGAGTTTGAGTTAATGAATTTAATGTTTGATGGCTTTTATATGTTTGTTTGAGTTGCCTTTGTCGATTTTAATCATTTGTGGTTCATAGCTTTTATCATTTTCCCAATTTTGTCATGTTTTATGATTATGCCCTCTAGGTGTTTGATGAATGCCAATTTTGATTATGGGGTAGATTTCCACCCCTTGGCTTGGGGAAAGTGAGTATATGGATTACTAGAGTCATAATGTCCGACATTTAGTGATAATTCTTGGATTGTTAGTTGTTATTGTTTTCACTAACGCTAGTAACTTACTAAGGTAATTAGTAAGTTAGCTAGGATTTGTGGATTAATAACAATTATGCTCACTTGACTTTCTCTTCGATGTTAAGGGTAGACTTAGTGAGATTAATCCATCATAATTATCATAGTTGTGGTTATGGCAAGGAAGGAATTCCATAACTCATCCCAAGTCAAGGTTCCATTTATGTTTTGAACCACATTTCCATCAATTTTGAGTCTTACTTATTCATATTACATACATAGTTCTTTTATATCTTTATTAGTTAATTAATTGCAATTTTGGATCGTTCTTTTATCTCTTTATTATTTGCTTCATTATTGAGAACACCCTTTACTTTCCACAACCAAAAAATGTGTGCTCATGGTCACTAGTTCCTAGGGAGAACAACCCGAGGTTTATCTACTCTCGGTTAATTTGAATTAAAAATTTTAAACTTTGATGGTGGGAGTTGGTTGCTGGTTTGGTCTATACTTGCAACGGAAGTTATCTTAAGTGGAAAAATCCGAATCGACACAAATCATCATCCATCAAGCCCCCTATCACCAAACACCTCCATATGATCCTAATCCTTATCCACCATACCAATCACCTTATGACCCATATGAACCATAGATAGAACCACAACAATTCCAACATAATTACTCCCAAGAACCACCTTGATATACACTATCTCCATATCCTTACCAAGATGAACCACCTTCCAATTATGAACCCTTTACCCCAAACAATGAACTTTCTCTTCCACCACCTCCTCTAATGGATAAAGCTCTCCAAACCTTCTTGCAAGAACAACGAAGAGATATTAGCTCTTATATCCAAAGGCAAGAAGAGAAACAAAAAGAGCTTAAGAAGCTAGAAGTCATGGTTGCTACCATGGCGAAAGCCATTAACAACATGGCCTCCCACCTAAGCTTGTGCATCCCAAGTACTCCCATTGACAAATGTAGAGGATCAACCAAGAAGCATAATGAGGGAGTTAAGTTGAAGCTTCAAGGTGAAGAAGCGGAGTTAAAGCAAGAATTACAACAAAGGGAGGAAGTTGAGACAATTGAGCTGGAAGGAGTGGTTGAAAATTTAGGAGATGTTGAGAGTCCATGGGAATGTAGAATTATAGAGCTCTCTCCTAAGAAGCTTGATATTGATGTTGAGGAGGGTGTACAACCTCTAAAATATATCATGGTTGAAGACTTTAAAGAGGTTGATCAATAGATGGATTTAATCATTGATGAGTTTCTATCTACAATTGAATCCTCCCCCATTGGACATGAAATTGAGATCATAGAAGAATGTGCACAACCTCCCATACCTTTGGTAAGCAATAAAGTAGAGATTGAATTGGAAGAGAGCTACCAAGAGGAAGAGGTTGAAATTGAAGAAGCTTACAAAGAGGTGGAGGCAATTGAAGAAGAGCATAATAGAGTAGAACTTGCAAGGACATAGAGACACCTCTCCCAAGCCATCATTATCCATCCTTTCATTCAAGTGGGTAAATCTCTTATCTCTAAGCTTTATTATCCCACTTGAATATGGTTTGCTTGAGACAGATGATTAACTTAAAGCCCTTTATGGCTTTAAGAGCAAAAGGGAGATGCTTAGTAGTTGGAAACATTACTCGAGGTTCATGATGGTTGCATGCTCAAAGTTGAGTTGCAAGGGTTGGAGTCATGGTTTGGAAGCTTAAGTGAGAATTCTAATGCTAAACCACCCGAGTGGAACAATGATTATCGACTTGAAGACGAGTGTGAAAACAAAGAGTGGGATCCCGGATTACAAGAAGAGGATCAATTTTGGGAGCTCATGGTTTGTGAAGAACTCCATCAAAGCTTGGAGCTATTAATTTTGAATGATGGAGCTTATTGGAAGTCCAAGCATTGGTGGATGTTCAAGGATGGATTCAAGCACAAGCCACCTTGATGAGAGCTCCCCATAAGTCCAACTTAAGGACAATAAATAAAAGTGCTAGGTGGGAGACACCCCACTATGGTAACATCCTTTTATTTTTCTCTTTTTGTACATATTGGTAAAAATAGGTTTAATTTTATGTTTAGTTTAGTTTGTTGAGTTTATCTGGGAGTTTAGTATGTTAAATAAGGTTTTCTGGTGTTTTGGATAGCTGTTTGGAGGGTTGGAATGCTTGGTTTGGTGTTAGAACTTGAAAAATTTTGAAAAACAGAGCACCCAGCCACGCGTGCGCATGACTTTCAAATTTTCAACCATCAACGCATACGCCTCTCCCACGCGTACGTGTAACCACCAAATTTTTCAAGGTCCAGTACAAAAACCAGAGAGTTGCGCGTGTTAGTGTGCTGAAATTGTGCCTCTAGCACAATTTTCACCCACGCGTAGTGGTACACGAAATCGTGACACACAACTTCGTGCAGCTGACCAGCAAGTGCACTGGGTCGTCCAAGTAATACCTTACGTGAGTAAGGGTCGATCCCACAGAGATTGTTAGCTTGAAGCAAGCTTTGGTCATCTTGTAAATCTCAATCAGGAAGATTCAAATGGTTATGGGATTAAAAGAATGAAATAGAACATAAAATAGGATAGAAATACTTATGCAATTCATTGGTGGGAATTTCAGATAAGCGTATGAAGATGCTTTGTTCCCTCTGAGCCTCTGATTTCCTATTGCCTTCATCCAGTCATTCATACTCCTTTCCATGGCAAGCTATATGTAGGTGGATCAACGTTGTCAATGGCTACCATCCATCCTCTCAGTGAAAATTATCCGGCTATGGGTAATGTAGGGCTAGTCATTTGTCGGTTCTCGATCATGTCGGAATAAGATCTATTGATCTTTTTGCACACTGTCACTGCGCCCAACACTCGCGAGTTTGAAGCTCGTCACAGTCATCCCATCCAAGATCCTACTCAGAATACCACAGACAAGGTTTAGACTTTCCGGATCTCAATAATGCTGCCCATTTGATTCTAACTTATACCACGAAGACTCTGATCTCACGGAATGGAAGGCTCTATTGTCAGGAAACGCAAACATGCATCGTGAACCAGGAGGCCAAGAGATACACACTCAAGCTATAGCATGTAGAATGGAAGTGGTTGTCAGGAACACGTTCATAATGGAGAATGATGATGAGTGTCACGGATCATCACATTCATCAAGTTGAAGTGCGATTGAATATCTTAGGACAAGAATAAGCTTGAATTGAATAGAAGAACAGTAGTAATTGCATTAATTCATGAGGAACAGTAGAGCTCCACACCTTAATCAATGATGTGTAGAAACTCCACCATTGAAAATACATAAGAACAAGGTCTAGGCATGGCCATGCCTCCCAAATAGCATGAAACAATCGAAAAAGGGTTCAGAGACCTGATCCCAAGATCAAAGATGATCAAAAGATCACAGATGATCAAAAAGATGAATATACAATAGTAAAAGGTCCTTTTTATAGTGAACTAGTAACCTAGGGTTTACAGAAATAAGTAAATAATGCAGAAATCCACTTCTGGGGCCCACTTGGTTTGTGCTTGGGCTGAGCATTGAAGCTTTCACGTGCATAGCCTTTTCTTGGAGTTAAACGCCAGCCTTGGTGCTAGTTTGGATGTTTTACGCCAGAATTTTTATTCTGACTTGGAACGCCATATTGGGCCATCAAATCTCGGGCAAAGTATAGACTATTATACATTTGTTTTCTCTATGGTCTCCAGATAAGCCTCAGATTCATTTGGTTTCTTTAGGAGGGAACTCCCTAGTGGTCAGTGGACGTCCCATGAGCTCTTCCTCACTGGGAATCACTGCCTCCTCACTCTCTCCAGGTTCGGCCATGTTGGTCATGGTGATGGCCTTGCACTCTCTCTTTGGATTCTCTTCTGTATTTCTTGGGAGAGTACTAGGAGGAGTTTCAGTGACTCTTTTACTCAGTTGACCCACTTGTGCCTCCAAATTTCTTATGGAGGACCGTGCCTCAGTCATGAAACTAAGGGTGGTCTTAGATAGATCAGAGACTATGTTTGCAAAGCTAGAGAGGCTCTGCTCAGAATTCTCTGTCTGTTGCTGAGAAGATGATGGGAAAGGTTTACTATTGCCAAACCTGTTTCTCCCACCATTATTGTTATTGAAGCCTTGTTGAGGCTTCTATTGGTCCTTCCATGAGAAATTTGGGTGATTCTTCCATGAAGAATTGTAGGTGTTTCCATAGGGTTCTTCCATGTAATTCACCTCTTCCATTGCAGGATTCTCAGGGTCATAAGCTTCTCCTTCAGAGGAGGCTTCTTTAGCACTGCCAGATTCAGCTTGTAATCCAGTCAGATTCTGAGAAATTATATTGACTTGCTGAGTCAATATTTTGTTCTGAGCCAATATGGTTTTCAGAGTATCAATCTCAAGAACTCCTTTCTTCTGAGTTGTTCTATTGTTCATAGGATTTCTTTCAGAAGTGTACATGAACTGGTTATTTGCAACCATTTCAATGAGTTCCTGGGCTTCTACAGGCGTTTTCTTTAGATAAATAGATCCGCCTGCAGGATGGTCTAATGACATCTTGGATAACTCAGACAGACCATCATAGAAGATACCTATGATGCTCCATTCTGAAAGCATGTCAGATGGATACCTTCTAATCAATTGCTTGTATCTTTCCCAAGCTTCATAGAGGGATTCACCTTCCTTCTGTTTGAAGGTTTGAACTTCCACTCTAAGCTTACTCATCTTTTGAGCTGGAAAGAATTTAGCTAAGAAGGTATTGACCAGCTTTGCCCAAGAGTTTAGGCTGTCTCTAGGTTGTGAGTTCAACCATATACTAGCTCTGTCTCTTACAGCAAAAGGGAAAAGCATAAGTCTGTAGACCTCGGGATCAACTTCATTAGTCTTAACAGTGTCACAGATTTGCAAAAATTTAGCCAGGAATTGATGAGGATCTTCCAAAGGAAGTCCATAAAATTACAATTCTGTTGCATCAGAGAAACTAATTGAGGCTTAAGCTCAAAGTTGTTTGCTCCAATGGCAGGAATAGAGATGCTTCTCCCATAGAAGTCGGGAGTAGGTGCAGTAAAGTCACCAAGCACCTTCCTTGCATTGTTGGCATTGTTGTTATTTTTGGCTGCCATATCTTCTTCTTTTTCAAAAATTTCTGTCAGATTCTCTCCAGAGAGTTGTGCTTTAGCTTCTCTTAGCTTCCTCTTCAGATTCCTTTCAGGTTCAGGATCAGCTTCAACAAGAATGCCTTTATCCTTGTTCCTACTCATATGAAAGAGAAGAAAACAAAGAAAGTATGGAATCTTCTATGTCACAGTATAGAGATTCCTTGATGTGTCAGAGGAAAAGAAGAATAGAAGGATGAGGTAGAGAGAAGAATTCGAACTTATAGAGAGGGAGGGGGGCCGAATTATTAAGAGAGGAGGAGTGTTAGTGATTAAATAGAAAGAGATAGGAGAGAGAAGAAATTCGAATATCAAAATTAAAATAATTGGTTAATTAAAAAGATTTTTGAAAAAGTGGTTAGTGATTTTCGAAAATTGTAAGTGAAAAAATAGTTAGGTGGTTTTGAAAAAGATGAGAATTAGTGAAAAGATTTGAAAATCAAATTTTGAAAAAGATAAGAAATAGTGATTAGTTGAAAAAGATAATAATTTTGAAAAGATAAGAAGTTAGAAAAAGATTTTGAAAATAAAAGAGATATGATTGAAAAAAAAGTGATTTTAAAAAGATATGATTGAAGAAAATTTGATTTTTAAAAAGATATGATTGGAAGGATATGGTTGAAAAAGATTTGATTTTTAAAATTGATGACTTGACCAACAAGAAATTAAAAGATATGATTCCAAAATTCAAATATTGAACCTTTCTTAACAAGAAAGTAACAAACTTGAAATTTTTGAATCACAACATTAATTGTTAGCAAGGATTTTTGAAAATATTAAAAGAAAAATGAAAAAAATTTGATTTTGAAAAAGATATGATTGATATGAGAAGATATGAAAAAGATAAGATTTTGAAAAATCAGTTTTAAAACTTGAAAAATTGAAAAAGATATGCTTTGAAAACAAAATTTCCTCCTTGGTGTTATCCTGGCTTTAAAGCCCACTTGGTGTTACCCTGGCTTGCGTTTAAACGCCAGAATTCCTTCTTCACTGGGCATTTTGAACGCCCAACTTTTTCTTTGTGATTCCTCTGCTGTATGTTCTGAATCTTCAATTCTCTGTATAATTGACTTGAAAAGACAAAATTTTGAAATTTTTTTGAATTTTTTAATGATGAGAGAGAAAAACAACAAAATGAAACTAATCAAGAAAAACTGAGATCAAATAAACAAGGCTTGCAAGAGCACTTTGAATGTCAAGATGAACATCAAGAACATATTTTTTCTTTTTGAAAAATTTTTAAGAAAGGAAGGACATGCAAGACACTAAACATAGAAATTTTCATACTAGGGACACTAACAAATTGAGAATGCATATGAGAAACAACAAAAGACACAAAACAAGAGAACTTAAAGATCAGACAAAGAAAATCATCAAGAACAACTTGAAGATCATGAAGAACACCATGCATGAGTTTTCAAAAATTTGCAAGAAAAATGAAAACATGAAATTAACACCAAACTTAAAAATTGACACTAGACTCAAACAAGAAGCACAAAATATTTTTTATTTTGTGATTTTTTGTATTTTTTTCGAAAATTATTTTGAAAAAGAAAATAAGAAACTCAAAATCTTTAATACGAATTCCAGGAATCATGCAATGTTAGTCTAAAGCTTCAGTCTAAAAAGATTAGACTTGGCTAACCAAGCTTCAGCAAGATATTATATACAACAGCTTCATTCTTAAAAATTCTAAAGAAGAAAATAAAAAGAAAAATACCTAATCTAAGCAACAAGATGAACCGTCAGTTGTCCAAACTCGAACAATCCCCGGCAACGGCGCCAAAAACTTGGTACACGAAATTGTGATAACCAACTTCGTGCAGCTAACCAGCAACTACACTGGGTCGTCCAAGTAATACCTTACATGAGTAAGGGTCGATCCCACGGAGATTGTCGGCTTGAAGCAAGCTATGGTCATCTTGTAAATCTCAGTCAGGAGGATTCAAATGGTTATGGGATTAAAAGAATGAAATAGAACATAAAATAGGATAGAAATACTTATGCAATTCATTTGTGGGAATTTCAGATAAGCGTATAAAGATGCTATGTTCCCTCTGAGCCTCTGCTTTCCTATTGCCTTCATCCAATCATTCATACTCCTTTCCATGGCAAGCTGTATGTAGGTGGATCACCGTTGTCAATGGTTACAATCCATCCTCTCAGTGAAAATGGTCCCGCTACGGGTTACATAGGGCTAATAATCTATCGGTTCTCGATCATGTCGGAATAAGATCCATTGATCCTTTTGCACACTGTCACTGCGCCCAACACTCGTGAGTTTGAAGCTCGTCATAGTCATCCCATCCCAGATCCTACTCGGAATACCACAAACAAGGTTTAGACTTTCCAAATCTCAAGAATGCTGCCCATTTGATTCTAGTATATACCATAAAGCCTCTGATCTCACGGAATGGAAGGCTCTGTGTTCAGGAGGGGCAACCATGCCTCGTGAACCAGGAGGCCAAGAGATACTCACTCAAGCTATAGCATGTAGAACGGAAGTGGTTGTTAGGCACACATTCATAAGGGAGAATGATGATGAGTGTCACGGATCATCACATTCATCAGTTTGAAGTGCGAGTGAATATCTTAGAACAAGAATAAGCTTAAATTGAATAGAAGAACAGTATTAATTGCATTAATTCATGAGGAACAGCAGAGCTCCACACCTTAATCTATGATATGTAGAAACTCCTCCATTGAAAATACATAAGAACAAGGTCTAGGCATGGCCGTTAGCATGATACAATCGAAAAAGGGTTCAAAGACCTGATCCCAAGATCAAAGATGATCAAAAGATCACAGATGATCAAAAAGATGAAAATACAATAGTAAAAGGTCCTATTTATAGTGAACTAGTAACCTAGGGTTTACAGAAATAAGTAAATGATGCAGTAATCCACTTCCAGGACCCACTTGGTATGTGCTTAGGCTTAGGATTGAAGCTTTCATGTGCATAGGCTTTTCTTGGAGTTAAACGCCAGCCTTGGAGCCAGTTTTGGCGTTTAACTCCAATTCTGGTGCCAGTTTTGGTGTTTTACGCCAAAATTTTTATGCTGACTTGGAACGCCAGTTTGGGCCAGCAAATCTCGAATAAAGTATGGACTATTATACATCGCTAGAAAGCCCAATATGTCTACTTTCCAACGCAATTAAGAGCGCGCCAATTGGGTTTCTGCAGGTCCAGAAAAGCTACTTCGAGTGCAAAGGGGTCAGAATCCAACATCATCTTCAATCCTTTTTTAGCCTCTGAATCAGATTTTTGCTCAGGTCCCTCAATTTCAGCCAAAAAATACCTGAAATCTCAGAAAAACACACAAACTCATAGTAAAGTCCAGAAATATGATTTTTTCATAAAAACTAATAATTATATACTAAAAACTAACTAAATCATACTAAAAACTACATAAAAACAATGCCAAAAAGCGTATAAATTATCCGCTCATCACGTACGCGTCACTTATCTCTCTTTGCACTCACGCGTGCATTCGCAACTCACTTCTGCAACTCATGCGTACGCGTGGGCACCCTGTTCCATCCACCTACATTTCTTCTCTTCTTTCCATTTTTTCCTTCTTTTCTTTTCTTTTCTTTTCTTTCCACCCTTCAACCATCATTTGACACTACTAATCACCATCTATCACCAACTCCTTTAGTTAGTTAGTCAGTTAGATAGTTATCTAGTTAGTTTAATTTCTATTTATATTTCTATTTTTCATGATGAGTGTTAGATTATTAATTTTGTTTGCTGTTTATTGCTACTTATTATTAACTTAATGCTACTTTAGCATAACTATTTTTGATATTCATTGTTGGATCTCTTTATTGAGGTTACTATGTGTTACTTGGTTTTGAACTCTTAATGCTTAATATTTTTGGATACCATGTGTATGACATTGCCTTCAAGCTTTCTAAATCTTTTGAATTGCATGTTTTGGCCACCATGTAATTTAAATCATTTCATTATGATTAGGCAATAGTGTATTATCAATGCATTTTTTTGTTAGGTGATACTTGTTTATGATTGACCCTTATTGACATCACCTATTTCATGCATTGAGATTTTAGAATTGTGAAATTGGATTGTAAGCTTACCTAGTGACATATTTTTTAGCTTTGTAAAGCTTTGTGGAGCATGTTTGCTATGTGACTGGGTTTAATTTCTATCTTCTTTTTCCTAAGTTCCATAGCACCCATGTTCCATAGCACCCATGTGTTCCACCTCTATGTCACTTAGGTGTTGCAAACAAAATTCAATAAATGTCATTGTTTGATGTGTGAGCTCTAAATTTCATTTGGTTCATTAAGTTTTCTTGCACATTAATCAATGCACATGCATTATCCATTTCACAATTGCTTGATTATTTGCTTGAATGCTTTTATGCTTCTTTATTGTTTGTTTGCTCATCTTTACTTACAAGTTTTTGTAAAGTATTTCAAGCATACTAGAATGAGTGAAGTGTATGTTTTCTTTAGTGTAATTGTGACATAGCTCTTTATGCTAGTGTGTGTGTGTGTTCTAAACCACATGCAACTTAGAACTCACACACTACTCTTCCTTAATGTCACATTAATGCACTCACTCCATTCTAGTGACTCTTACCTCATTCCAAAAATGTATGCTTCCTTACTTTTGCATTTACTTGTCTTCTTATCTTGTTTTCTCTTCACAGAACGGATTGTCATAAGCAAAAATGGAAGCAGGAAGAAAGAACATGCAGCAGCTGGTTGATCCACCAGCTGAAGGTGGCAACCCGGAAAGTTACCATACCCCCTTGCTCATCTTTGAATACACCGAGGATGGTGCAAAATTTTAAGTGTGGGGAGGTCGTACAACCAATCGTTATTTTTGGGTGACAATTTCTAATCCCAACACTTTCGCATTTCATTTTTAGGTCTTCTAGGATTTTTTTTCTTGCTTGAACTATATACTGTGGATCATGTTTTTTAGCTAAGAACACATAACCTTGTGAGTTTTGAGCTTAATTGCGTGGTTACTTCATATAACAACTTATTTCCATTCTTGTGTGTATTATTCTCTTTCTATGATTGTAATCTTTCATTTGTTTGATTCTTTATGTCCATTATTTTGTGTATACATGCATTTATATGATTGAGGCCATCGTTTCAAATAGCTCACTTACCCAAATAGCCTACCCTTTTATCTTCCATCGCTAGCCAACTTTGAGCCTATGCTAAACCTATTTGTTCTTAATTTTAGCACATTACAAGCCATAAAGCGAAAAATAATAAATGTCCCTTGTTTGGATCTTTGATTAGCTTGGGTTAGTGAGGGTGTTTATCATTCATGTTGGGAAGTTTGGAAACATTAGGTAGAGATAAAAGTGTATTTTTGTATTCTTATTGAAGATCTTGGGAATTTGGTACATACTCATCTATTAATTAAATATTAAACCATATGCATTGACATTCTTGTATATATTTTAGTTGAAAAAAATAATAAAAACAATAAAAAAATAAAAGAAAAAAATATAGAAAAAGAAAAAGAAAGAAAAAGAAAAGCAATAAAAAGGGGACAAAATGCCCCAAAGTAAAGTTCAATAATAATCAATGCATATGGGATGTGGAGTGAAAAGAATGCATGAGTGTGTGAACAAGTGAAGAATGGGTAGTTAGATTAGCATTATAATATAATAGGTTATTATAGGTTGGGTGAGAAGTTTAAGTTAATAAAAGATTCAAATTCTAGTCCACTTGACCAAATACAATCTCACCTTGACCGTAGCCCCATTACAACCCATGGATAAGTCCTCATGATATTTGTATGCATGCATTGAATAACTATTGATTGTTAGATGAAAAATAAATCTTGGAAAGCATGATTAAGGGAGAATTGAGTGAATCAACCCTATACACTTGAGTGACTAGAGCGGATACACATCTGGTGAGGGTTCGATTGCTCAATTACATGTTTTCACCTATGATCATCTCCTTTCTTGCAAGTTTGTAAAATCTTTTTAATAACTCAATTAAATTATGGGTTTGACTTGGTTGTTAATACCTTTAGCCCTTGTGTTCCTATATGTATTCTTGGGAATTAATTTATTTTGACCAGGTATTGCATGCATTTAAATAGATTGCATTTAGATAGATTGCATATAGATAGTTTGCATTGAATAAATATTGATACCCTTTGTCTCTTTCTTGAGTTTAGCATGAGGACATGCTTAGTTTGAGTGTGGAGAGGTTTGATAAACCCCAACTATATGGTTTATCTTGTGCTTAATTTAGGAAATTTTATCAACTTATCTCACATTTATTCCATGAAATAGCAAGGTCTTACAATTTTCCCTAAATTTGTGCTTAAGAGTAAAAACATGATTTTTAGGCCTTTAATTTGCTAAATTTAATTTACTTAAATTCCATTCGATGCCTTGATATGTTTGTTGAGTGATTTCAAATTCATAAGGCAAGTATTGGATGGAAGAAGTGAAGAGAAAAGCATGCAAAGTGAAGAATTCATGAAGAAATGAGCATTTAGAGTATTCAAAGCGATGCGCATGCGTGACAGACGCGCACCCATGAAGAGGTGCATCGTCGAAAGTGACGCATATGCGTGACAAGAAAAAGCCAGACGACGCGTACGCGTGACCCAAGGATGCGCGTCACAATCAGCACGTGACCTCATTAAAGTGAATATGTTGGGTGCAATTTCTGAGCTGCCTAGGCCCAAATCCAACTCATTTCTGAGGCTATTTGATGCAGAATTCAAGAGGAGTCAAGGGGGAGCAATTAGTTTAGGTTAGGAAGCATGTAGGATAGTTTTCTAGAGAGAGAGGCTCCCTCTTTTCTCTAGAATTAGGGTTCTTAGGTTATTTTTCATCTTAGATCTAGGTCTAATTTCTTGTTCTCATCTAGTTTTTTTATAATTTCTTGTTCTTTCATCCTAGCTCTTCTAGTTTTACTTGTCATTTCCTTTATTTTGTTGCTTTTATGTTGATGAACTCTTGTTGGATTTGGATTTCCTTTTATTGCAATTTATGTTTTATGTTTCTTTGATGTTTAATTGAGTTGCTATTGTCTTGCATTGGGTAGTGGTAGATTTTATTATTTCTTGCAATTTATGATGCTTTCCTTTCACGCCTTCCATATGTTTGACAAAATGCTTGGTTGGATGTTAGAGTAGCTTTTGAGCATTCTCGGCTTGGAAAGTGAAATTAGGCAATCTCGAGTCATTAATACCCAATTTAGGTGGGTGATCTAGAGTTGTTGGTTAATATTATTTTCATTGATTCTAATCTCTTGCTAATTCGATTATTGAGTTGATTAGGACTTTTGGATTGAGATTAAATAGTGTTATTTGACTTTCTCTCATGTGAAGATAACACTATACCTTCTTCCAATGTTGGAAATGACTAAATAAGATAAGCTCTTGTTATACTCTCAATCCTTGCCATGAATGTCTCTCTTTATTACTTGCTTTCTTTAGTTGTTTGGTTTATATTCTTGTCATTTAATTTCTTGTCTCTTTATTTGCAAACCACCCCTTGGATACCATAACCAATAATATGCATATTTCACTGCAATTCTTTTGAGAAACGACTTGAGATCTAATACTCTCGGTATTTTTATTGGTTTGTACTTGTGACAAACAAAGTAAACTTTAATTGAGTGTTACTTGTCAGTTGGGAACTATACTTGCAACGAAGTTATTTCCTCTAACCGAGAAGAAATTCTTAACCGACGGTTTTACTCTTTCAAGAATAAAACAAACAACTAATGAAATTCTTGTCATCTAGTATTTAAACTCCTTGGTCGTTCTCCCTATGAATCGCAATGAAGTGCTCAATTTTTGGCTTTGAGGGATTGGGGATTGTGATAGCAATTGGCAAGGAATGTAAATGACAATAAAATAAAGATGCATGCAAGGAATTAAAAGGAGAGCAATTGAAGCAATAAAAATGGAATTCAAATGGCAAAAAGTACTCTTGGCAGGGATTAGGGAATTAAAGATTCCTATCCTAGTCATGGACCAAAAACATGGAAACAATAATAATAGAAACTCAAACAAGCATTAAAGAAAGATAAAATATCAAAATTACATTAATGTAACTAAAATTAACTACTGTTTATAAACTAAAAGTGGCAAAATTGAGAAAATAACAAAAGAAACTAAGAGGATCAAGACAAGAAAGTATGAAAACATAAATGAAATTGTACTAAAACAAGAAATAAAGACTGAAATTAAAGAAAAATTAAGCTAGAAACCCTAAATTCTAGAGAGAAGGGGGAGCTTCTCTCTCTAGAAAAACTACCTAAAACATGTTAAAACCTAAAACTAAGTGCTATTTTCACACTTCTTCAACCCATACTGGCTTTGAAAACCTGAAATCACTTAGCAAACACATCAAGGTATCAAATGAGATTAAAGTTAATAAAATTTAGCAATTTAATGGCCTAGAAAGCACATTTTTACTTTCAAGCCCAATTTAGAAAGAAATCATGAAACTATGCTATTTCAATAGATAAATGCAAGAAAAATTGATGAAATCCACCCAAATAGAGAAATAAATATCATGAAAGGTGGATTCATTACATTCCCACACTTAAACAATAGCATGTCCTCATGCTATATGGGACACGAAATCGTGATACACAACTTCGTGCAGCTGACCAGAAAGTGCACTGGGTCGTCCAAGTAACACCTTACGTGAGTAAAGGTCAATCCCACGGAGATTGTCGGCTTGAAGCAAGCTATGCTCATCTTGTAAATCTCAGTCAGGCAGATTCAAATAGTTATGGGATTTTGATAATTAAAAGAACGAAATAGAACATAAAATAGGATAGAAATACTTATGCAATTCATTGGTGGGAATTTCAGATAAGCGTATGAAGATGCTTTGTCACCTCTGAGACTTTGCTTTCCTATTGCCTTCATCCAATCATTCATACTCCTTTGCATGGCAAGCTGTATGTAGGTGTATCACTGTTGTCAATGGCTACCATCCATCCTCTCAGTGAAAATGGTCCGGCTACGGGTTACGTAGGGTTAATCATCTGTCGGTTCTCAATCATGTTGGAATAAGATCCATTATTCCCTTTGCACACTATCACTGCGCCCAACACTCACGAGTTTGAAGCTCTCACAGTCATCCCATCCCAGATCCTACTCGGAATACCACAGATAAGGTTTAGACTTTCCGGATCTCAAGAATGTTGCCCATTTGATTCTAGCTTATACCATGAAGTCTCTGATCTCATGGAATGGAAGGCTCTATTGTCAGGAGAGGAAACCATGCGTCGTGAACCAGGAGGCCAAGAGATACACACTCAAGCCATAGCATGTAGAACGGAAGTGGTTGTCAGGCACGCGTTCATAGGGGAGAATGATGATGAGTGTCACGGATCATCACATTCATCAGGTTGAAGTGCGAGTGAATATCTTAGAATAACAATAAGCTTGAATTGAATAGAAGAACAATAGTAATTGCATTAATTCATGAGGAACAGCAGAGCTCCCTACCTTAATCTATGATGTGTAGAAATTCCACCGTTGAAAATACATAAAAACTCGGCCATGCCTCCCAAATAGCATGAAACAATCGAAAAAGGGTTCAAAGACCTGATCCCAAGATCAAAGATGAACAAAAGATCACAGATAATCAAAAAGATGGAAATACAATAGTAAAAGGTCCTATTTATAGTGAACTAGTAACCTAGGGTTTACAGAAATAAGTAAATGATGCAGAAATCCACTTCCGGGGCCCAATTGGTGTGTGATTGGGCTAAGCATTGAAGCTTTCACGTTTATAGGCTTTTCTTGGAGTTAAACGCCAGCCTTGGTGCCAGTTTGGGCGTTTAACTCCAATGCTGGTGCCAGTTTGGGCGTTTTACGCAAGATTTTTTATGCTGACTTGGAACGCCGGTTTGGGCCATCAAATCTCGCGCAAAGTATGAACAATTATACATTGCTGGAAAGCCCAAGATGTCTACTTTCTAGCGCTGTTGAGAGATCGCCCTTTGGGCTTCTGTAACTCCAGAAAATCCACTTCGAGTGCAAAGATGTCAGAATCCAACAGCATCTTCAGTCCTTTTTCAGCCTCTGAATCAGATTTTTGCTCAAGTCCCTCAATTTCAGCCAGAAAATACCTGAAATCACAGAAAAACACACAAACTCATAGTAAAGTCCAGAAATGTGATTTTTGCATAAAAACTAATAATTATATACTAAAAACTAACTAAATCATACTAAAAACTACCTAAAAATAATGCCAAAAAGCGTATAAATTATCCGCTCATCACTATACCAAAGTAAGATAAGAAGGGGAATCAACAATTATTCAATATAACTATCTATATGCAATCTATCTATATGTATGTAACTATCCTACCTTATCTATGTAACTATCCATACGTATTTACTTAGTCCAAGTAAATCAATTTCCAAGAAAGCATATATACACAATCAAGGGCTAAGACAATCATACCCAAATCACATCTTCAATTAAATTGAGTCATATAAAAGAATTTAACAAACTTGCAAGATAAACAATGATCATAGGTGGAAATATGGAATTAAGTAATTGAACCCTCTCCAAATGTGTATATACACTCTAGTTGCTCAAGTCTTTAGGATTAATCCACTCAATTCTCCTCTAGTCATGCTTTCTAAAGTTTCTTCTTCATCTAACCAATCAACAAAAATTTAATGTACATATGCAAAAATCATGATGTCTTTTCAAGGTTGTAATAGGGCTAAGGGTAAAGGTAAGGATATATATATATATAAACAATTCTAATATCAAACTTAGCTACCCAAAATCTCACTTTTACATATACATACACTCATGCATTAAATTAAATTCATCACATATACATTAATTCTTATTGAATTTCTCATTGGGGGAATGTTGTCCCCTTTTCATTATTTCTTTTTTCTTTTCTTTTCTCTTTTATTTTCAAGAACATAATATATACATTAAAGCATCAATGCATATGGTATTTTTCATATTATTACATGAGCATGTACCCAAATTTTCTAATGTTTCTGAACAAGAATAAAACACATTTTTATCTACGAATGTTCCCAAATCTTCCCCACATTTTGTTGACACACATACTCACTATCCTAAACTAACCAAAGATTTAAATAGGATAATTAATTATTTTCCACTTAAGGTTAGTGATGTGGCAATATAAAGAAAAAAAGGGATTAAAAATGCTCAAAGTGGTAAATAAAGGTCAATGAAATGGTAGGCTATTTGGGTTAAGTGAGCTATAAAGAAGTGATGGCCTCAATCACATAAATGCATAAATATATATTAAATAATGGATATATAGAATTAAACAAACCAAATATTGCAACCATAGAGAAGGGCAACACACAAGAATGAAATAAGTGGTCAAATGATGTAACCACACAATAAGGCTCAAAAACTCACAAGTTGTATGTTCTTTAACTCAAAATCCATATTCCACAATGTACGAATCATGCAAGTTTTAAAAGATTCCAACTCAATTTAATTTGAATTTCAATGCCCTATATAAAAAGTAAGTTTCTCGGAAATTGCGTTAAATTGACTAACATTTATTCTATATATGTATATATAATGTAATTGGATGGAAAAGGTCAAAGATCCCAAGTTTAATTCCTAATTTTAATCAAACCAAAATAGCAAGTATATAGGAAATCAAACTAGGTACAATCATCACATCATCCAAATCACAATCATAATTAAAAACTAAAAAGCATATGTATGTAAAAGCAAAGATTAAAAGAAGATGTAAAAATATGCATCACTGCAATATAATAGTAGGTTATGTGCAAACAAAATTAAAAAGTGCAATAAGCTAAGTAAAAAGTAATAAACTAAATAAAGAAGGTTTTTAAAAAGGATAAAATATATACAAGGCAACTAAAAAAAAGCATAATAATAAAAATTAAACTACAAGTGTTCGGAAATAAAATTTTCACCCAAAATGCGTTGCTGAAGTTAGACAACCTCCCCACACTTATAATGTAGCACCGTCCTCGGTACTCAAAATCATGCAGAGAGGAAGGAGTCGTCACTGTTGTCACCTCCACCGTTAGCTGGTGGGTCTCGTGCCTCCTCCGGCTCAGATGGAATGTAGGTGCCACTAGAAAGGATGATCCTCCTCAAGTAGACAGAAGCAGAAAACTAAATCACAAAACAGCATATATTGAAGTGAACGGAAATATAAGATTGAATGAAAGCATACATAAAAATCAATGTGAAAGTAAATGGCAGCAACTCAGACACATAACAGCTACTTGACATGCTTGTTTATCAAAATAAAAGGAAGAAAGGAGAATTGTTGCTATGCACGAAGAAAAAGAAAATATTTAAAGGTTAATGTTAGTTGAAAATTAAAAGGAAAGTTAACAGTTATGTGAGTAAAAGAAAATAGTTAGTTGAAAAAGAAAAGAAAGAAAAGATAGTAAAAGTTATGTTAAGAAGAAGAAAAAGTTAGTTGAAAAAGAAAAGAAAATTCAAAAGATATATGAAGAAAAAGAAAAAGTTAGATGAAAAAAGAAAACAAGGGTCAAAAGTCATGTAAAGAAAAAGAAAGAGTTAGTTGAAAACAAAAAAAAAAGCAAAAGTTTTGTGATTAGCAAAAACGTTCCCTAATTCTGAAAATTCCAACAAGTTCCAAAACAAGCAAGCCACGTTCAACTTCAAAAAATAAAATATGCCTTATGCTTAAGTGAGTAATGTAATTAGATGTATAGAGCGCATAATCAGAGAGTAACTAGGTACATTCACTTAGCACAAGGTAGGACATTTTGGTGTTAACAAAAGTAAAACAAGTAAATTCAAACACCAAATTATAATGAAGCAAAAAAGTCACAACTTGAAACAAGAATTGAAAACCGCATGATCTATGTGACTTAATGTAAATTAGGTATGAATAAAATGAATCAAATCAGCCACATAGATTTAAAACCTTCAAACTTGTGAGTTTATGCAAAAGAGGCTCTAATTTAAAAGAAATCCAAGTTTATGGTCAATTTGAAACTCAATTAAGGTTTATTCAATGCTTAAGAAGAACACACAATTTAAAACAAGCAAAGAAGTTAAAGAATTGACCAAAACTTGTAAGGAAGCTCATGATAAAATTTCCAAAATCATTTAGCAAAAAAGATTCTTTTTAACACAGAAATCCGTCAAATAGAGTCTTGTTTCACCAAATAAAACAATGTCATTTAATGAAACAAGGTTAGAAAAAATCCGGCAGCATTTCAATAGTAAATTGACCTATTTCCCAATTTCAATCAATCAATTCAGACTTTCTATGAATTTATTGACAATTAAAAACACAAAAACCATATATGTAATCATAGGAAGTAAGCAAATAAGCTAACACACAACAACAAACAGTAGTGAATAATTAAACCATAACCAATTAAGCAACAAGCGGCATGCTTCCTGGTGGACGAAATTGTATCTCTTTATGGAATATGATAATAGAGTCTGGTCCAAAATCAATTTCGTTCAACTAACCAGCAAGGGCACTGGGTCGTCCAAGTAATACCTTACGTGAGTAAGGGTCGATCCCACGGAGATTATTGGCTTGAAGCAATCAATGTTATTTTATTAATCTTAGTCAGGAGGCTAATGAAGTTATTTGGATTTATTTGTAAAAAGCCAAACTACAAACTACTTAAAATTGTAAGTTAAAATAAGAGAGAATAATACTGTTACTTGTTGTGCAGTAATGGGAAAGATGTTGGAGTTTTGGAGATGCTTTGTCCTTTGAACTTCAACTCTTCCTTGAATTCCTCTTCTCACACGCAAGTTCCTTCCATGGCAAGCTCTATGTAGGGTGTCACCGTTGTCAGTGGCTACTTCCCATCCTCTCAGTGAAAACGTTCCTATGCTCTGTCACAGCACGGCTAATCATCTGTCGGTTCTCAATCAGGTT
>NC_029775.3:57325832-57330100 GCF_000817695.3 Arachis duranensis | reverse complement strand
GAGTGCAGGGAGGTCAGGATCCAACAACATCAGCAGTCCTTTTTCAGCCTAAGTCAGATTTTTGCTCAGCTCCCTCAATTTCAGCCAGAAAATACCTGAAATCACAGAAAAACACACAAACTCATAGTAAAGTCCAGAAATATGATTTTTACCTAAAAACTAATATTATTTTACTAAAAACTAACTAAAACATGCTAAAATCTACATGAAATTACCCCCAAAAAGCGTACAAAATATCCGCTCATCACAACACCAAACTTAAACTGTTGCTTGTCCTCAAGCAACTAGATGAATAAAATAGGTTCTAACAGAAATTAAGAAGTAATAATATTTTAGAGTCTTAAATGAAGATTAAATTCTTATTAGATGAGCGGGGCTTGTAGCTTTTTGTCTCTGGACAGTTTTGGCATCTCCCTGTATCTTTTGAATTTCAGAATGATTGGCATCCTTAGGAACTCAGAATTCAGATAGTATTATTGACTCTCCTAGTGTAGTATGTTGATTCTTGAACACAGTTATTTTATGAGTCTTGGCTGTGGCCATAAGCATTTTGTTTTCCAGTATTACCACCAGATACATAAATGCCACAGACACATGACTAGGTGAACCTTTTCAGATTGTGACTTAGCTTTGCTAAAGTCCCCGGTCAGAGGTATCCAGAGCTCTTAAGCACACTCTGTTTGCCTTGGATCACGACTTTAACCACTCAGTCTCAAGTTTGTAACTTGAACCTGCATGCCACAAGCACATGGTTAGGGACAGCTTGGTTTAGCCGCTTAGGCCTGGATTTTATTTCCTTGGGCCCTCCTATCCATTGATGCTCAAAGCCTTGGATCCTTTTTACTCTTAACTAGGGCTCATGGCTTGTGAATATTGTGTTTTTTTTTTTTGACTGTTTTTTCTTGCTTCAAGAATCAATTTTATGATTTTTCTGACTGCTTTTTCTTGTTTCAAGAATCAATTCTATGATTTTTCAGATCATCAATAATATTTTTCGTGTTCCTCATCCTTTCAGGAGCCAATATTCATCAAATTCAAAGCACAAATTATGCACTGTTCAAGCATTCATTCAGAGAACAAAAAGTATTGCCACCACATATAATTAATTATAATTTTTATTATTGAGAACTCGAAAAATATAGATTACTTCTTTATTCTAAAAAAAAATCTACTACTTTATTCATGCCTGATGATGATGAGAAAAATAAATTATAGCTTAATTGGAAATAAAATAAAAATAGACATACTAATTACTACTAAATATCTCCTAAGGTGAATTTCTATAATAATACTATTACTAAGTTAAAGCAGAAAAAATTGGAACTCAGCAACCTGTTGTTTTGAGGAGTGGATGCTCCTCTAATTCTTTGGGGTGTGGTTCAAGGATTAATTTTTGGCGCTTCAGCTCCCTTAGATCATGCCCTTGCTCCTCTTGTTCTTTGAGCAGTTTGCAAATCATGCTACCTTGATTATTCTGTTCTTCCTTTATTTGATCCATAGCTTCTTGCAATCTGGAAATAGAAGCCTCAAGCTGTTCCCAATATTCGAACTGGGGCAGTTCTGGGAGGGCTTCTTGTGCTCTCCTTCTGGCAGAATCCTCTTGTTGCTGTTGCCTGACCATTGATATTCCAGTGATGGGCTTTTCAATTAGGATATATTCAGTTATTCCCATCTTTACTCCAGCATCTTTGCAAAGCATAGAAACTAGGCTTGGATAAGCCAATTTAGCGTCCTTAGAATTCCTGTTTGCTATTTTATATAGCTCACAAGAGATCAGCTGATGGACTTCCACTTCTTTTCCCAACATGATGCAGTGAATCATGACAGCTCTTTTGATGGTAACTTCAGAATGGTTGCTGGTAGGCAATATGGAACGACTAATAAAATCCAGCCAGCCTCTGGCTACTGGTTTTAGATTTTCTCTTTTGAGTTGAACTGGGATGCCAGTTGTACTGGTAGTCCACTTGGCTCCAGGGATGCATATATCCTCCAGAACCTTGTCCAACCCTTTATTGACCCTCATCATTCTCCTATTAAAGGAGTCTGGGTCATCTTTCAGTTGAGGAATCTTGAATATCTCCCTGATCTTGTCAGAATTGGTATGAATGATCTTCCCTCTAACTAGGGTCTTATGGTCAAAGAGAGCAGCTCCAATGATTCTTTGCCTTTCTGTCTGCCATAGATTAGCATAAAATTCCTGAACCATGTTCTTCCCCACTTTCGTTTCAGGATTGGCCAGAATTTCCCAATTCCTGTTTCGAATTTGCTCTTGGATCTCCGGATATTCATCTTCTTTCAGATCGAATCTGACTTCCGGGATCACTGATCTATGACTCATTATCTTGTAGTAATGGTCTGAATGTTCTTTAGTTAAGAACTTCCCTTGATTCCAAAGTGGCTTTGGAGCGCTTTCTTTCTTCCCTCTTGGGACGGTTTGCTTTCCTTTAGGGGCCATGATCTTAAGTGAGTATTCTTTTGTGATCACGGATAAGCACACCAAACTTAGAGTTTTGCTTGTCCTCAAGCAAAGGAGAAGAAATAAGAGGGATGGAAGGAGAGCAAGGGTTGGATGAAGATGAGGAGGGGGAGGCCGAATACAATATAAAGGGATGGGGGGTGGGAAATTTTCGAAAAATAAGAAAGAGATAAGATAGAAGATATGATTTTAAAAGATATGATCAGAAAAAGATATAATTTTAGAAAGGAAAAGATATGAATCATAATTTAAAAGATAAATTTGAAATTTAATATTGAAAAGGATTTTTAAAAGGAATTATTGATGTGTTGGAAACAAATTTGAAAAGATGATGGATTGAATTGGAAAGCCATTTGGCTTTATGAATTAAGATATATTTAATATTTTTGAAAAAGGGATTTTAGAAATTAGGATAAAAAATTTTTGGAATTGAAAGTGATAATTTAAAATATGTTTATGCAAGAAATCATGAATTGGAACATAAAAATGTTGAAAAATTATAAAGAAAAACGAAATTGTACCTCCTCCCACCATCCTGGCGTTAAACGCCCAAACGATGCATGTTTTGGGCGTTTAACGCCCAATAGTTGCTTCTCCTGGGCGTTCAACGCCCATCTGGTGCTTCTTTCTGGCGTTGAACGCCAGGAAGTCCTTTGTCACTGGGCGTTTTTCTGAATGCCCAGGACGCTAGCAGACTGGCGTTAAACGCCCAGAAGGTGCATCTTTCTGGCGTTTAACGCCCAGAAGATGCTCCTTTCTGGCGTTTAACGCCCAAAAGGCTACCCTTACTGGCGTTAAACGCCCAGTGGGTGCTTCTTTTGGGCGTTTAACGCCCAAAGCATTTCTTATTGGCTTTTTCATGCCAGTGAGCTTCCAAATTTCCCTGTAACTCTGTGACTTCAACCAATTTGCTATTTCACCTTTGAAGATACTTAGACTTAAACCTGTAAAGAAAGAAAATTTATTTAATTAGTAATTAAACTTTGTAACTGGCTGGGTTGCCTCCCAGCAAGCGCTTCTTTAATGTCATTAGCTGGACTATTACTGATCTTCAATTAAGTCTCAGTCTTGAGCATTCTTGCTCAAAATTACCTTCAAGATAGTGTTTAACTCTTTGTCAATTAACAATGAACTTTTTGTTAGAGTCACTATCCTGAAGTTCTATGTATCCATATGGTGATACACTTGTGATCACATATGGACCTCTCCACCGGGATTTTAATTTCCCAGGGAATAATTTGAGCCTAGAATTGAATAGCAGAACTTTCTGCCCTGGCTCAAAGACTCTGGATGACAATTTCTTATCATGCCATCTTTTTGCTTTCTCTTTGTAAATTTTGGCATTCTCGAAAGCATTGAGTCGAAATTCCTCTAACTCATTTAACTGGAGCAATCGTTTTTCTCCAGCTAACTTGGCATCAAGGTTTAGGAATCTGGTTGCCCAATAGGCCTTGTGTTCCAGTTCCACTGGCAAGTGACATGCCTTTCCATACACAAGCTGGCATGGAGAGGTCCCTATAGGGGTCTTGAATGCTGTTCTGTACGCCCACAGAGCATCATCCAAGCTTCTTGCCCAATCCTTTCTACGGTTAATTACAGTCCGTTCCAGGATTCTTTTGAGCTCTCTGTTTGAGACTTCAGCCTGCCCATTAGTCTGTGGGTGATATGGAGTAGCTACCCTGTGGTTAACTCCATAACGTACCAGAGCAGAGTAAAGCTGTTTATTGCAGAAATGAGTGCCCCCATCACTGATTAACACTCTAGGGACACCAAATCTGCTGAAGATATGTTT
>NC_029775.3:57325051-57325597 GCF_000817695.3 Arachis duranensis | reverse complement strand
TTCCTTGTTGAGGCATGGCATAACTGTGAGGCAGGTTGCCTGATCTTTGGCAACTATCACAGTTAAGCACAAATGCTTGGGAATCTTTATAGAGAGTAGGCCAGTAGAAGCCACTTTGGAGGACTCTTGTGGCTGTTCGTTCACTTCCAAAGTGTCCTCCATACTGTGATCCATGGCAATGCCAAAGGATCTTCTGTGCTTCTTCTTTAGGAACACATCTACGGATTACTCCGTCTGCACATCTCTTAAAGAGATATGGTTCATCCCAAAGATAGTACTTTGCATCTGTGATTAATTTCTTTGATTGCACCCTACTGTATTCTTTGGGTATGAATCTCACTGCCTTGTAGTTTGCAATGTCTGCAAACCATGGCACTTCCTGGATGGCAAAGAGTTGCTCATCCGAAAAGTTTTCAGAGATCTCAGTAAGAGGGAAGGACGCCCCTTCTACTGATTCTATTTGGACAGATGATCTACTACTTGGTTCTCTGTCCCTGTTCTGTCTCTTATTTCTATATCAAACTCTTGCAGAAGCAACACCCATCT
>NC_029775.3:57323147-57323599 GCF_000817695.3 Arachis duranensis | reverse complement strand
GGGTGTCTGGATGCTGCATAGCTTTGACAACATTCAACTTAAACTTGTCCTCATTGACTCTCATGGTTACTTCCCCTTTTTGGACATCAATGAGGGTTCGGCCAGTTGCTAGGAAAGGTCTTCCTAGAATGAGAGTTGCACTCTTGTGCTCCTCCATTTCCGGCACCACAAAGTCAGTAGGAAAGGAAAATGGCCCAACCTTGACAATCATGTCTTCAATCACGCCTGATGGGTATTTAATGGACCCATCAGCAAGTTGAAGACATATCCTGGTTGGTTTGATTTCTTCAGTTAAACCAAGCTTTCTGATAGTAGATGCAGGTATTAGGTTGATACTTGCCCCAAGATCACATAAGGCTTGCTTGGTACAATTACCCTCTAATGTGCATGGTATCATAAAGCTCCCAGGATCTTTAAGCTTCTCAGGTAAGCTTTTCAGAATGACTGCACTG
>NC_029775.3:57320377-57321546 GCF_000817695.3 Arachis duranensis | reverse complement strand
AAGGGTATTAAGCAGGTATTGAGTAGAATCAGAGTATGAGTTATACCTGGGTGTTCCAGTGTATTTATAATGGTGAGATGTGGCCTTTTGTGGATAGGATAAGTTAGTTATCTTATCTTATCTTATCTTTAAGGGAACCGCCCTTCTCTCTGTAGGCTTGGGCCGCCTTAGGATTTGGGGCGCGTTCCTCTATTTGGGCCCTTTGTTTGGGCTTTCCTGTGACTTGAAGAGGCTTGTCCTGACCTGAAGAGGTCGGTCGCTTTGCCTGTAGAACATCCCGGGTCGGACAGCTCGACCTAGGGTATGAACAAATACCAAACTTAAAATTTTTAGAAAACTTTAATAAAATTTTTGAAAATTATAAAAAGATTAACAATAAAACACCAAACTTAGAGTTTGGCACAAGATTAAATCAAGAAAAATTATTTTTGAAAAAGATTTTCAAAAGTATTGGTGCTCCCTTATCAAGAATATGACCCTTCTATTCTAGCCAAATGGGCAGCAAATATAACAGTTGTTTTGAAAAAGCACAAGAAAAACAAGAAAAGACTCAGAACAAGAAAAATTAAAGATCAAACAAGAAAAATAGACAAGAACAACTTGAAGATTAAGGAAAAACAAAGGGTACTCACACGAAAATTTCAAAGAAAAATGTAAAAGAAGCAATTGACACCAAACTTAGAATAAGACACTAGACTCACGAAGAATTAACAATTAATAAAGAAAAATAATATTTTTGAAAAATATTTTTGAAAAGGGAATAAAGGACTCAGATTTAATGACTCTGTAACATCAATACTATATTCCTAATCTAAGAAATAAAATAAGCCTTCAATTGTTCAAACTCAATAATCCCCGGCAACGGCGCCAAAAACTTGGTGGACGAAATTGTATCTCTTTATGGAATATGATAATAGAGTCTGGTCCAAAATCAATTTCGTTCAACTAACCAGCAAGTGCACTGGGTCGTCCAAGTAATACCTTACGTGAGTAAGGGTCGATCCCACGGAGATTATTGGCTTGAAGCAATCAATGTTATTTTATTAATCTTAGTCAAGAGGCTAATGAAGTTATTTGGATTTATTTGTAAAAAGCCAAACTACAAACTACTTAAAATTGTAAGTTAAAATAAGAGAGAATAATAGCGTTACTTGTTGTGCAGTAATGGG
>NC_029775.3:57291591-57319826 GCF_000817695.3 Arachis duranensis | reverse complement strand
AGGCCTTTCTTGGCGTTAAACTCCAGGTTATGACGTGTTTTTGGCGTTTAACTCCAGACAGCAGCATGAACTTGGCGTTTAACGCCAAGTTACGTCGTCTATCCTTGCGCAAAGTATGGACTATTATATATTTCTGGAAAGCGCTGGATGTCTACTTTCCAACGCCGTTGAGAGCGCGCCAATTGGACTCCTGTAGCTTCAGAAAATCCATTTCGAGTGCAGGGAGGTCAGGATCCAACAACATCAGCAGTCCTTTTTCAGCCTAAGTCAGATTTTTGCTCAGCTCCCTCAATTTCAGCCAGAAAATACCTGAAATCACAGAAAAACACACAAACTCATAGTAAAGTCCAGAAATATGATTTTTACCTAAAAACTAATATTATTTTACTAAAAACTAACTGAAACATGCTAAAATCTACATGAAATTACCCCTAAAAAGCGTACAAAATATCCGCTCATCACTTCCTTTGAACAATGAACAAAAATAATGCCTTAAAAATACAGCATCAATTCAGCAACAATGCACAAAAAGAATTCATTCAGTCAACATTCCTTCATTGAATTCAACAATCAATTACAAGTAAGGAATATGGATTTAAACAATTAAGCATCCTAAATCAAGTGATTAAGTTTAAATTGAAACAAAAATTGTAGTAGCAGTAATAATGCAAATGAAGAAATTGCTCAAAATTCATGAAAGCACAAACAACATTCTGAACTCATCCAAACAATGGCAATCAGCAAGAACACAGCAGCAATGACAATTAACAGTGTGATAAACATGAACAAGAATACAGTAGCAGTAAACAGTCCAATTCCAAGAAGCAGATACAAGGGCAATCCATTCCCAAACACCAGCAATAAACAAAACAAGATCTAAATCAACTATCCACGCCAGATTCTCTAACCACCTAATCAACTAAGCATGCATAAACTAACTAAACTAAATTAAGCAAAATTAACTCTAAGTAGTAAACTAATGAATGAAATAGAACTCAATGAAAGAAAAAATGTGAACCTGGGAAGCAGAATTGGAACATAGGAAGGGAAGGGGAGGTGGATGGAGAGGAGTGAACGGCCGGAGTAGAAACAGTGCCCTAGTGGTGGTGTTAGCCTAGTGGCAGCGGTGAAGGGGCAACGAAATGGAAACAGGGGTTTTGCCCTGTTCTGGCCTTCAAAGGCAGTAGGAAAGGGTAATGGAGAAAGGGGGTTGGAGTTGGCGAGGCAGAAGCAGGGCAGCGACGATCAGGGTTACTGGCGGCATTGTGGACCTGGGCTTGGGTTTGGTGGTTCTGCGAGTGAGATAGAGAGAGGGGAAGAGCTTCGACGGCGGCACTAGTGCGACCGGTGGTTGGCAGAGGTAAGTGATAAACCCCTATTTTATGATTCATCTTGTGCTTAAATTGAGTGTTTTTATCAAATCTTCACCCACTTATTCATGTAAATTGCATGGTTTTACTATTCCTTCCTTGTTTTATGATTTATGAGAAAACATGTTTCCTACGCTTTAAAAATATTAAATTTAATTATCCTTTATTACCATTCGATGCCGTGATTTGTGTGTTGAGTACTTTCAGGTTTTATAGGACAGGAATGACTTAAAGAATGGAAAGGAAACATACAAAAATGGAAGGAAAGCACAAAATGGAGTTTTTGAAGAAACTGGCAGCGACGCGTCCACGTGGATGACGCGAACGCGTTCTTTGTGCAAATTTGCATCTGCACGAACGTGTACATGACGCGAATGCGTAGATCATGTGAAACACAAATGACGCAGACGCGTGACTAATGCAACCGCGTGGAAGAGCAACACTCCAAATGACGCGACCGCGTGACCCATGTAAACGCGTGACGTGCGCGATCTGCAGAATTTGCAGAAGTTGGCCCCAGCGACTTCTGGACCCTTTTTGGTCCAGATCCAAGCCCAGAGAACACAGATTAAAGGCTATAAATTGAGGAATCCATCCATTCATCAAGGGTGTCATACAATATACATTCATACATAGTTTTAGGATTTAGATGTAGTTTTAGAGGGAGAGGTTCTCTCCTCTCTCTTAGGAATTAGGATTAGGATTTCTATTATGTTCAGACTACTTCCCTTCATTACAGGTTCAATGTTCATTTTATCTTCCCAATTTGACTTATGAATTTTTCCATGTTGGATTTAATTTCTTTTATTAATATTTGAGGTATTTCAGACATATGACTTTTATTTAGTTTTTTATATTCTTGGCTCTAGTTGATTGATTGGTGACTCTTGAGTTATCAAACTCAGCAGTTGATTAATATTTGAAGTTTGCTGGTTGATTTGGATCCCTCTAAAGCTAATCTTTCCTTTGGAGTTGACTAGGACTTGAGGAATCAAATTAATTGGTCCACTTGACTTTCCTTTATTTAGTAAGGGTTGACTAAGTGGGAGCAACGGAAAATACTCAACACACCTGATAAGGATAACTAGGATAGGACTTCTAGTTTTCATACTTTGCCAAGAGTTTTTCTTTGCTAATTGATTTAATCTCCTGCAATCTATTTCTCTTGTTCAAAACCCTTTCAAAACCCAAAAACACTATTTTCTATAACCAACAATAAATCATACTTCCCTGCAATTCCTTGAGAAGACAACCCGAAGTTTGAATACTTCGGTTTATAAATTTTATTGGGTTTGTTACTTGTGACAAGAAAAACTTTTGCACGAAAGGATTTTCTGTTGGTTTAGGAACTATACTTACAACGCGATTATATTTGTGAATTTCTTTACTGATAGGAAATCTGATCGTCAAAATGGCGCCGTTGCCGGGGAATTGCAAACGTGTGCCTTATTATTGGTTATTGTAAATATTTTTCTCCTACTTGTTTATTTGTTTTTGTTTTCCCTTCTTATTTCTAATAGCTACTATGAGTTTTCACCCCTCTTGCTTTGAGTTTGGTTCCAATTTTGTTGAAAGGAATGGAAGCTATAATAGGACTGTGCATCACGGTCAAAGCAATCAAGGATGGATGGAGCCAAGAGGATATGATCAACCCTTTAGGCAACAACACCTTCCTAGATATCATAGACAAGGACCATTCTACAATGCATACCAAGCTGATAGATATGGTGGACCTCCTTGTAGTTACCAGCAAGTCCCACCCTGTGCTCAGAGACCATCCTCTCAACATAGCTTCGAACCACCACACTCACAAGCTTCTTTTCACTTTTCACCATCATATGATCCTTATCCGCCCCAATTCCAATCTAATTACTCCCAAGAACCACCACTTCCCTATGTACCATGTCCATATCCATCACCTCAAAAATCACAGGTTTGCTTCGAAGAATCAGTAGATCAATTTCATGCAACCCTTCATCAACTGGAGCAAGCAATAAATCAATTATCTTCCAGACGTTCGGACACTTAAGGAACCCCCATGACTTCATGTGGAAAATCTAACGAAGAACGTGACATGAAGGAGGCACTAGAAACTCCAGCAGACAGTAAGGAGCATGACTTTATACTAGAACAAGTAGAGGAAGCTGTCATTATAGAAGAATAAGAGTTGATTGAAGACTTAGGAGACGCTGAACCCCCATGGGAATCCAGAGTTGTGGAGAATTCCGTCACGGGCGTTACAATTGATGCTAAGGAGGATAGTGCACAACCCCGAAGTAGGTATCCTATGAAGAACTAGATGGAATAACCCAAGACGCAAGTTACCTTGATGATGATGATCACAAATCAAGTTCTCTTAGTAATGAACTTGCATGCACAAGTGAATTCTGTGAGATAGAAGAATCTTCCCCAAGTGAATATGAAGATGATGCAGAGGTAGACTTTTCTCAACCTCCCAATTATGACTCAAGTGATGAGGAAGATATCGAAGACCTTGATCAAGACATGGTTGAAATTGAAGAAATTTGCAAAGAAGTGGAGGAATTCACTGAAAACCACAAGGGAGTAGAGCTTGCAGAACCACTGGAAACACTTATCCCAATGCCACTACCACCCAACTCCAACTTCAAGTGGGTAAAATCCTTAACTTTTATCTTTACTTTTCCACTTTAATATGGTTTACTTGAAACAAATGGCCAGCTTAGAGCTCTTTGTAGCTTTAAGAGTAAAAGGGAAATGACTTGCACTCAGAGTTGGTATGCGAGATTCAATAAGATTTCACACTTCAATTTGAAGTGCAAGGATTGGTGTCGAGCTCAATTGAAAGGATCTCGGAAGTTGTTTGGTCACTGCAGTGCGAATTCAGACTACTTACCACCCAGTTGGAAAAATGCAGATCAAGACAAAGACGGGTGTAAAAGCAAAATTGGGGATCCTGGAGTCTGTTCTGACATTCAGCACACTGGAAGCCTGAGAACCTGTTTGAAATTGCTCAAGGGCTTTACGTGCCTTGTTTGGGACCCCGGAGGCTATTGGCATTCCAAACACTTGTGGAGATTTCTGGATGAATTCAAACACAAGCCGCCATAACAGGAAGCTCATCAAATGTCCAACTTAAGGACTTTAACTAAAAGTGCTAGGTGGGAGACAACCCACCATGGTATGATCGTTCCTTTTTTAGTCTTAGTCTATTTTTGAATTTTGATTGAACCTGAAATTGTGCACAACATTCACTGCATTCTGCATTCTGCATACTGCATAAAAAAAATCACACCACGCAAGCGCACAGGCCACGCATGGGCGTGGAATGGAAATCGGTGTGAAGATCCAACGCCCAGAAAACTGGACTGGAATCGTGCGGCTGGTATGCGTTTAGCACAAAATGGCACACGCATTTGCGTCTCTGACGCAAACGCGTCACTTGCACAACACTCATCCCACGTGAAAGCATGAGCGATGCATCCGCGTCGCGTGGATATTATGGCCCCCTAAATAGAAACAGAGAGTTGCGCCAAAACGACGCTGGAATTGTGCATCTCGCACATTTCACAGTGACGCATTCGCATGCCTCACGCGTCCGCGTCACTCATCTTTTACCCAACTTGCGCGATCGCGTCAATCACGCGACCGCGTCATACCACTTTTGCCCTAATCACGTGATTGCGTGCTCCACGCGTGGATTTGAATCTACTAAACCCAAATCACGCGAAACCCTACACATCCCACCACCCTTGCCCCCTTCTCCTCTCCTCCTCATCCTTCACCAAACACCAGCCCCACAAACACAACCATCCGCCACTGCCCCCATCCGAACCACCGCCATGCCACCACTGTGCAGCCACCAGCGCCACTACTCCCCTCTCTGTCTCAAATTCTGGTCCTACCCACACCAGGTTCCGCCGAACACCGTTCCCTTTACCAGTTTATTAGTTAGTTAGTTGCATATTTTTCAGATTATGTTCAAATTAGGATAGTTAGAGATGCATTATTGTAGTGGATTTTAGGTGGTTAGGTAGCTAGGATGTGGTTAGTGGATTTAGGCCTGATAATTGCGTCATTCTTGATTACCTGTTTTATCTATTTTTGCAATTTTGATCCGGTTGTGATAATGATTCTGTTCATATGCTGTTCTTCTTGTTTCATGCTGCTACACTGATCTTTCCGGTTCCTATATTTGTGACTCTTTGCAGCACCTTTTACATATGAACTGTCTTTTTTGCTATTTATTACCTGGGACTATTTAATTTTAGCCAGAATGCTGCCCAATTTTTTGCAACTTGCTTTCATGTATTTAATTTGGAAACTTAACATTTTGCATTACTTGATTTCAACCAAACCGATACATGACTGCACGGGCTAGCACTCTTATTCCTTTTGATTCCCTGGTTTATAATTGCATTATTAATGATTTCATTTTAGTTTTGCAACTCTTCTATCTATCTGAATCGTCATCACTAAACTGAAATTTTTGCTTGAATATGAGTTGATTGTTCTTTCAACTTGTGAATTTATTGTTAGCTAGGAACCCATTATCATGCCACTTAATTTCACCTTCTTTTTAACTCACTATTTTCACTTCCTACCCCCTTTTTTACCTACTAATCATTTTAACTTTCGGATTTCTCTTTTTACCTAACTACTTTAACTTTCTAACTTCGGGCATGATCATTGTTTTTCCTAATTAACTTGAATTTCGCTTATCATATATTTTGGATTGTGATCTCTATTTTCGGACTTTTTCACTTGAACACATTCGAAAATGCACATATATTTGACTCATTTCATACTTTTCTTGCTCTTTAGCCACTCTGTGCTTATATTGCTATTTTTCTATTTCCCTACTTGTTTTCCTGCTTTTATTCTCCATTATATCCTGGAATTTTTGCTTTTCAGGATGTCTGACCCTCAAAACAAAGGAAAGGGCAAAGCAACCACTGACAAAAGGAAAAGTGGTGAATCCTCTATGTCCATTCTTGGCATCTTGCATGATGATTCCTGGCGGGAAAAGAACTTTACCCCGCAGGAAAAGGCTGATCAGTTGGTACCTGCGGCTGACCCAATAAAATTTGCAAACAAATACTGTGAGCTGAAGTATCCAGTTTTTGCCACATCCAGGAACCTATACCTGGAAAGGACACTCAAAATTTCAGAAGAACTCAAGCAATACACTTCATACCAAATCAAACAGAGAGGCTGGTTCTTCCTGGAGAGAAATTTGACTGAGATAAACTCATCTTGGGTCAGAAGATTCTACTGTAACTAATTTATAACATCCCTAGATGCAGTACAGCTCAGAGGCAAACAAATTCTGGTTACTGAGGAAGCCATAGAAGACATCCTCCAGCTCCCACCTAAATCAAATCAGCCAAACGGTTACCAAATAGCTGAGGAGGATATGAGATTCATGAGATTTGACTGGGATGCAGTGAAACGGTCTATCACTCTTAATCCTACTATTCCATGGGTCATGGGAAAGAGCACAGTGGTACCCAAGGGAATCAGGCTAATATACCTGAATGATGAGGCTCAACTATGGCAGCAGATTCTGAGTAACTACGTAATGCCGAGCACTCATGAGACAGAGGTGCCACCTGCTATGATTACCCTCATCTGGTATGTGATGAAGGGTAATGACCTATATCTACCCCGCTTCATCCGGCATTACATGGCCAGGGTCCATGTCAGAGGCACCCTCCCTTTTCCATTCCTAATTACTCAGTTGGGTCGCCGAGCTGAGGTACATTGGGAAATTGCTGATGAAAAGCCATCCGTCGCGGACTGCAGGAAGATCATCCCTCACAGTAGGAAGTTTCAGGCTCTTGGCTTTCAACCTCCGTTTCTCACTGACTCTGCTGAGGCAGCTACATCTTCAGCTGCTCCTTCCGCATCTACTGCCCCAGCTCCTTCCATTGCACCCCCACCTACTCCTGAGCCCGTTTATCTTCTGGTGCACCGACTCTTTGACCGCTTAGACCAGATGGAGCACCACCACCAGTAGCACTTTGAGAGGTCTGAACGTCACAACAGGCGACGTTGGCGACGCTATGAGCACCTCAAGCTGATGATCCGATCTAGTAGCGACATTCCCTCCGAGCCCGACACACCTTCCGACACATCTGAGGAGGAGGCGAGCGATCATGAGGAGGAGGCACCTATCCAGGCTGAGCAGGGGGGACCTGAGCATACTGCACCACACCATGAGGAGCCCTATCCAATCCATCCAGCTGACCCAGAGATCCCTCTACAGACCGAGCCTCCCCTTCAGCAGACAGACCTCCTTCCACTCCCAGAGACACTGGCAGCCCATCCTTCCGGAGATGACACTTCTTCACACCCAGTTTGAGTGAGCATCGAGGACGATGCTATTATTTAAGTGTGGGGAGGTCGCCATCTCTGGCATATATTTTTTGGTGAACCACTACAAACTCTTATCTTATTTTGTTCATTTTCTGTATTTTATTTGCACATTTTTCTCTTTTTTTGCTTTTGCTGTATTTTTGCATTCTGCACTTTGGGCTGTATATATCTCAGATATTTTAGCTTAATTTGCACTTTTAGTTCACTAGTTATATATTAAGTGGATTAATTAGTATAGTTTACCCTTTTTAGCATATGATAGTTTGGTTTAATCGAAAATAACAAGAGTAAGCTAGGAACTTTAGTATATTAAAACAATCCACACACCTTATATATATAGCATTACATGTTAGTTAGTTAATAACATTTCTTCAAGAAGGAATACCAAGATTTTAAGGGGCACCTTAAGATTTACATTGAATTGAATGGAAACTCTTGATTTCTACTTGCATGACATACATAACTGATATATGATTTATGAGCTTGAGAACACACAGCCTGTGAGTTTTGAGCTTAATTGTATGGTTACATCAAACCATAAATTGTATTCCTGTGTGTTTCGCACTTCTTTTCTATGCTTGCAATCTTTATTTTGTTTTAATCTGTATGTCCAAAGTATAGAATATAGATACATACCAAAAAATTGATTGAGGCCATTATTTATATTTGTGCTCACTTGTCCCAAATAAACCTACCTTTTATGCCATCCTTGTTAGCCCCCTTGAGCCTTTTAATCCCTTTTTGTTTTATAACCACATTACTAGCCTTAAGCAAAAAAACAAAATAAAAATCCCAAGTTGAATCCTTGGTTAGCTTAAGATAGATATTGTGTATAATTTAAGAATGGGATATTTTATGGGAACATAGGATGATAGAAATGGAGTAGGGATTTAAATTGAATTAGCTATTTCAAAATTTGGGAAGCATGCTCATGTGAAATCAAAATAATTAAATTACCATGTGCATTGAAAAAAAAATTTTTTTAAGTAATTAAATAAGGGGATCCAAAAATTACCCCAATGCAAAACAAAAAGAACTAATGCACATGGGACAAAACTCAAAAATAAATTTGGTGCATGAGCATGTAATACAAAAGTGGGAAAATTTGGGTAAGAAGGTAAGAAAACTTTGAAATTATGTAAAGTGTATATGTTAGGCAAAGATCTTAGACTAATCAAGGGTTCACTTTGTTAAGCTCACTTAGCCTTCTATGCACACCATTACCCTTACTCTAGCCCCATTACAACCCGGGAAAAGACCTCATGATTTTTGTATGTCTATATTCAATATTTGTTGATTGGTTAGATGAAAAACAAAGGTTTAGAAAGCATGACTAGAAAAGATGAGAGTGATTAACCCCAAACACTGAGTGACTAGAGAGTAAACACAAAATCCAATGAGGGTTCAATAGCTCATTCTCATATATTCATATTTAATTAATTAATTGTCTTGCAAGTTGTAAACTATCTTAACTCAACTCAATTGTAACTGTGCTTTAATATGATTTGGCCCTAATTGTACATATATGATTCCTTGAAGATATGAATTAATTTAACTACATGTAAGCCTTATATACAAGTGAATAATAACTAGAATTGCATGACTCATTTAGGTAGTTGCATTTAGAATAGATTGCATTGCATAAGATTCCACCATTTTACCTTTACTCTTTTCTCTTGGATTTAGCATGAGGACATGCTATTGTTTAAGTGTGGGGAGGTTGATAAACCCATTTTTATGATTCATCTTGTGCTTAAATTGAGTGTTTTTATCAAATCTTCACCCACTTATTCATGTAAAATGCATGGTTTTACTATTCCTTCCTTGTTTTATGATTTATGAGAAAACATGTTTCCTATGCTTTAAAAATATTAAATTTAATTATCCTTTATTACCATTCGATGCCGTGATTTGTGTGTTGAGTACTTTCAGGTTTTATAGGGTAGGAATGACTTAAAAGATGGAAAGGAAACATACAAAAATTGAAGAAAAGCACAAAATGGAGTTTTTGAAGAAACTGGCAGCGACGCGTTCGCGTGGATGACATGAATGCGTGCTTTGCGCAAATTGGCATCTGCGCGCACGCATGTATGACGCGAACGCGTAGATCATGCGAAACACAGATGTCACAGACGCCTGACTGATGCGACCACGTGGAAGAGCAACACTCAGATGACGCGACCGCGTGACCCATGCAGACGCGTGACGTGCGCGATCTGCAGAATTTGTAGAAGTCGGCCTCAGCGACTTCTGGACCATTTTTTGTCCAGATCCAAGCCCAGAGAACACAGATTAAAGGCTATAAATTGAGGAATTCATCCATTCATCAAGGGTGTCATACAACATACATTCATACATAGTTTTAGGATTTAAATGTAGTTTTTAGAGGGAGAGGTTTTCTCCTGTCTCTTAGGAATTAGGATTAGGATTTCTATTATGTTCAGACTACTTCCCTTCATTACAGGTTCAATGTTCCTTTTATTTTTCCAATTTGACTTATGAATTTTTCCATGTTGGATTTAATTTCTTTTATTAATATTTGAGGTATTTCAGACATATGACTTTTATTTAGTTTCTCATATTCTTGGCTCTAATTGATTGATTGGTGACTCTTGAGTTATCAAACTCAGTAGTTGATCAATATTTGAAGTTTGCTGGTTGATTGGATCCCTCTAAAGCTAGTCTTTCCTTAGGAGTTGACTAGGACTTGAGGAATCAAATTAATTGGTCCACTTGACTTTCCTTTATTTAGTAAGGGTTGACTAAGTGGGAGCAACGGACAATACTCATCACACCTGATAAGGATAACTAGGATAGGACTTCCAGTTTTCATACTTTGCCAAGAGTTTTTCTTTGCTAATTGATTTAATCCCCTGCAATCTATTTCTCTTGTTCAAAACCCTTTCAAAACTCAAAAACATTGTTTTCCATAACTAACAATAAATCATACTTCCCTGCAATTCCTTGAGAAGACGACTCGAGGTTAGTGATGGATGCTGATGATGGATGTTGAGTGAAGTTAAAATGGAAGAAGACGAAGGCTCAGAGAAGAAGAAAAGGGAAGAGTACAGGGATGCGGACGCACCAGGTCATGTGGGTGCTCCCAATAGAGGGGGTTGAATTGGGGGTGTGTACGCACAAGGAGGTTCGTACGCGAGACTGGTTAAAAATTGAATTCGACGCGTATTGATGCACCACTATTTCTTGGCACATATTGTGCTTAATTGAGTGGATTGTATCCACTAATCTCACATTTATTCACAGAATTTGCATGTTTTACACTTTCCTTCCTAATTTTGTGCTATGATTAAAAACATGCTTCTTTGGCCTTAAATTTGCTATGTTTAATCCTCTCATTCAATGTTGTGATATGTGTATTAAGTGTTTTCTGGTTTTATAGGATAGGAATGGCTTAGAGGATGGAAAGGAAGCATGCAAAAGTGGAAGGAATACAAGAAATTGAAGGAATTGATGAGCTGTCAAGCCTGACCTCTTCGCACTTAATTGACCATAACTTGAGCTACAGAGATCCAAATGAGGCGGTTTCAATTGTATTGGAAAGCTAACATCCGAGGCTTCAAAATTATATGCAATTTACCATAGTTTTCTTGCTGTTAGGTGACGCGCACGTGCAAAGCACGCATACGCATGGATAGTGCACAGATAAGAGACGCGTACGCGTGCATGACGCGTACGCGCGCATGAGCCACGTGCTGTACGTATCAGTAATTGCTGGGGTGATTTTTGGACTATTTTTGGCCCATTTTCAAGCTTGAAAACACTGATTAGAGGCTACAGAGTGGGGGAATCAAGGAACAACTTCTCATTCACAATTTAGGCTTTAGATGTAGTTTTCTAGAGAGATGCTCTCTCTTCTCTCTAGGTTTTAGGATTCCTAGTTTTATGCTTTTGAGTTGGATATTGACAGAGTTACTACCTCCGTTGCAGTCTTTATCATTCTAGTTTGTTTTCTATTTCCTTACTCTTTTAATCCCTATTTACTTTGTTCAGAGTTACATATGGATATCTTCAATTTTGGAATTTATTAATGCAAGAGTATTTTTCTATTTAATTTCTTTCTTTGTTGATTATTTTTAATTGAGTTTTATTACCATGTCTTTCCCCTACTCCCTTTTCATGCATGCGAAAATGGCATTCATGTCAATAGAGTAGGCTCTCAACTTGACTTTGGAGTTGATTAATAGGAGACCCTTGAGTTGGAATACTCAAGAGTTAAATAGTAATTGGAAGTTGTTGGATGACCCTCTAGTCACTAACGCTAATCCTTCCCAAAGGAGAGGATTAGGACTTGTGAATTTGAGTTATCTTAACTACTTGACTTTCCTTCATTCGTTGAGGGTTAACTAAGTAGAAACAACAACCTATTATTATTAATCTTGGGAAAGCAAACAAGGATAGAACTTCCGATTAATCTTCTCCTAGCCAAGGCTTTTTATTTAATTACATAAAACCTCTTATTAATTTTCATTAATCTAAATTATAATTATTTATTTTTCCACTCCTCATTACAAAATTTCTCAGAAAATCTCATAACCAATAATAAATACACTTCCCTGCAATTCCTTGAGAGACGACCCGAGGTTTGAATACTTCGGTTTATTTTTATTGGGTTTGTTACTTGTGACAAACAATTTTTGTATGAAAGGATTATGTTGGTCTAGAAACTATACTTGCAATGAGAGTTTATTGTAAAATTCTAGATCACACAAAAGTCCGTTCATCAAAATGGCACCGCTGCCGGGGAATTGCAAACGTGTGCCTTATTATTGGTTATTGTAAATATTTGCTTTTTGCTTGTTTGCTAGTTCTTGTCAGTTTAGGAATTAGTTGCTTATTTTTACTAGTTTTTGTTTTTATTTTTCTTTAGCTACTATGAACTCTCACCCCTTTGGCTATGAGTTTGGTTATAATCATGTTGCAGGAAGAGGAGATTACAATGAGAACATGCATCAAGGATGGGAGAATCAAAGATGGGAGGAGCCACAGGGATTTGATCAACCCTCTTGGCAACAACCTCCACCAACATACTATGACCAAGAGCCATTCCAAGAAGCATATCAAGATAATGGCTATGGTGAGCACTCTTTTGATTATCAACAACCACCACTATACGCCTATGAACCCCCTCCTCAACATAGCTTTGAACCACCATACACACAAGCCCCTTACCACCAAACACTCCCATATGACCCTAACCCATATCCAGCATACCAACCACCCTATGAGCCTTATGAACCATACTTAGAACCACCTCCATTCCAACACAACTACTCCTAAGAACCACCACCTCAATATACATCATCTCGTTATTCTTATCAAGAAGAACCGTCTTCCTATCATGAACTATTTTTCCCATGCGATGAACCCTTCCAACCACCTCAATCTCTAATGAATGAAACCATTGGTGTACTTCTTCAAGGGCAAGAAATGATGAATAAAGGGTACTAGAATTCACTGTTGCCTTGACCGGGGTAGTAAATCGATTAGCCTCCCAATAGTTGGACACTCAAGGAACTCCCATAGCTACATGTGGAGAATCTAATAAAGAGCGTAGCATGAAGGAGATACTAGAAACTCCAGTGGACAATGAGGAACATGACTTTGTATTGGAACAAGTGGAGGAAGCCATAATAGTTGAAGAGGAAGAAGTGGTTGAAGACTTAGGAGACGCTGAACCTCCATGGGAATCTAGAGTTGTAGAGTATTCCTCTAATAAGCTTGAAATTGATGTTGAGGAGGATAGTGCACAACCTCCAAGGCATGTTCCTTATGAAGAATTGGATGGAATAGATCAAGAGGCTGGCTTCCTTGGTGATGATGATCATGAATCAATCCCTCCTAGTGATGAACTTGCATCCGCAATTGAACCCCTTGAGTTTGAAGAACCTTCTCCAACTGAATCTGAAAATGATGTGGAGTTAGATTTTTCTCAACCTCCAACTTATGACTTGAGTGATAGGGAAGAATTAGAAGAATTTGATCAGGGTGTAGTTGAAGTTGAAGAGGTTTGCAAGGAGGTGGAAGAATCCAAAGAAGAGCATAAGGGAGTGAAGCTTGCAACGCCATTGGAAGCACCTCTCCCCAAGCCATCACCATCTATCATTTCATTCAAGTGGGTAAACCTCTTATCTCCAAGCTTTATAATCCCACTTGATTATGCTTTGCTTGAGACGGATGAGCAACTAAGAACTCTTTGTAGCTTTAAGAGTAAAAGAGAGATCGTTAGTGGTTAGCAACACAATCATAGGTTTAGTATGGTTAAAAGCTCAGAGTTGAAGTGCAAGGATTGGTGTCAAGCTCGATTGAATGGGTATAGGAAGTTGTTTGACGGCTTCAGTGAGAATTCAAATTGCTTGCCACCCGGTTGGAACAATGATGATCAATAAGTAGACGGGTGCAAAAGCAAGGTTTGGTACCCCGGAATTCAGTCTAGCAATCAACACTCTTGGGGCCTTGTCACTTGCTTTAATTTGCTTAAAGGCTCTTTGCGCTTAGTTTGGGATCCCAGAGGCCATTGGAATTACAAACATTGGTGGAGATTCCTGGATGAGATCAAGCACAAGCCACCATGACAAGGAGCTCACCAAATGTCCAACATAAGGACAATAACTAAAAGTGCTAGGTGGGAGACAATCCACCATGATATCTTGTGAAGTGAGTTCTTAAGTTTATGGTATGGTAATTAATTAGCTAAGTTGGTTCACCAACAAGGTATATAGGCAACTATATGCTCTAAATCACATGCTTGAAACATATCCTTTGAGACTAGCCAAATAACAAGATCCTAATAAGAAAAGAGAAAAAAACAACAAGTTTGAAAAGGAAAGAAAAAAAATAAGAAATAAGGCTAGGCACCAAGGGTTTAAATCTTAAGGCATGTGTCTGTGGTGTTCCTGTGCAAGGGATATGCTTGGATGAATAAGCTCTCAAGGGTGCCTTATCACTTGGTAACTTGGGTTAACTAACCTGGGATTATCAGTTGAAAGTCCACTCTCAAGAGCAACCATTGCTACAGAGCACTTAGAAACCCAAAGAGGTGCTGGACACCAAGGTCTCAAGAAAGAAAAATAACAAACCATGTGCCTGTGGTGTGCATGTGTGGGGGAAAGAGACTTGAGGGAGTAAGTCCTTAGGGGTGTCTTAACACCTAGCACCTTGAACCAACTGGTTCAAGAGTGTTGGCTGAAAGCTTATCTTAAAGAGTCGCCCTCTCATAGAGCACTTAGCCTAAAAAGAATGCAATAAACCTTGGAAAAGAAGGGAGGATCAATAAATAAGAAGTCTCAAAGGATGCAATCAAGCAAGTATTCAAGAGCATGATAAGGACCTAAAAACTAGTGAAGGAATGAACCTAATTTGCTATGCATGAAACCCCATAGACCCAGAACTTGACTTCTATAATAATGAATTGTTTATCTTGTTCTTTCATTTATCTTTCCTATGTTTCAATACTTGCTTAGGGACAAGCAAGCTTTAAGTTTGGTGTTGTGATGCTAGGGCATCTTGGCCAGTTTCACTGACCTTTTCTTTACTGTTTTAGGGTAGTTTCATGCATTTTCTTAGTAAATAAGCAAGTTTTGGATAAAAATACACTTACACCTTGATTCAAGAAAACATTGTGAGAATACAACATCTCCTAAGCCCAATGAATCCCCCATTTCTGATCTTACCCATTCTCTTTACTTTCTGCCATTTATCTTTATGTTCATTTTCCCAAATCCCCATTTAAGATTCTGCAATTTACTTTCTGTAATTTACTTTCTTGCCATTTAATTTCTGCAATTCTCAACTCAATTTCTGTTTAGCTCAACTAGCACATTTTCCCAACTAAAGTTGCTTGGCCAATCAATCCCTATGGGATTTGACCTCACTCTATTGTGAGTTTTTACTTGGCGACAATTCGGTATACTTGCCGAAGGGAAATTTGTTGAGAGACAAGTTTTCGTGCATCACTCAGCATGCACCGAGGACGATGCAATCTTTAAGTGTGGGGAGGTCAATACTAATCTCCGTGGGTTAGTTACTTTCCTGTCTCAACACCAATGTTTAAATTTTTTTTGTTAAATTAGTTGTTGCATTTGCATGTTTGATTGCATGTTTGTTAGATTTCGTCCATATTTTACCACTACTTGGTTGAAGTGATAAATTCTTTTCTAAAAAACTATTTTAGAGCATTTCACTAATTTGAATTAAATTTTGTTAAACTTGTTTGAAAAATTTTTATTTTGGAACACGGTTTAGAACTCGAACACACAAAACCTGTGAGATTTTGAGCCTAATTGATTGGTTGCATTTTATCAACCAATATTCTGTTTTTGGTGTGTGTTGTTCTCTTTAAAATTGTGATCTTTGTCTTGTTTGATTCTATATTTCCAGTGTTTAATGTATGCATGCACTTATGTGATTGAGGCCTTTGTTTCACTTAGCTTACAAACCCATATGGCCTTACCCCTTTCATTATTCTTTGCAAACCAATTTGAGCCTATTTTACCTTATTTGTTCTTTATTTTAGCACATCATTAACTCTAAGCAAAAAATAATAATGTCCTTAATTTGAATCTTTGGTTAGCTTAGACTAGTTAGGGTGCTCATGATTTAGGTGTGGGAAAATTGGGTTGGAAACATTTGGTTTGAGAATTGGGTGTTGTATATTCTTGTGAAAATGTGAAAAAGAATATTGAGAACATGTTTATGCATGAAATACCTTAGTCATATACATTGAGAAAAACAAAAGAAAAGAAAAAAATGATGAGAAAAAGAAAAGAAAAGGAGCAAGAATAAAAGGGGACAAAATGTCCCAAGTTAAGTAATAATATCAAAGCATATGTATTGTACTACATTTGGGATGCATGAATATGTGGTAAACACAGCTAATGGGCAGTTAGATTTTTGCATTGTAATTACATGGATTGTCTTAGGTTAGGTGGTAAGTTTAGGTTAATCAAGGATTCAGATTTTAGTCCACTTGACCAAATACAATCCTACCTTGACCCTCACCCCATTACAACCCTTAAAAGACCTCTTGATATGTGTATTTGTGCATTAAATTTTTGTTGAATGGTAGAAGAAGAGCAAGCTTTAGAAAGCAAGATTAGTAGATAACGTGGGGAAAATTGTCATTAAGAATTTATAATGAACTGACGTTGCGAGTATAGCTCTTAACCACTGAAGATTCCGCGTATCAATTTAGAAAGGGGTTTGTCACAATTTAAGAATAAAATACTGGGAGTATGAATCCCAGGTCGTCTCCCAACGAGTTGACAAAAGAGTGCTATTTTATTGATCAGAGGTTTTCTAAGAAATTTTAAGAGTTGACGAATAGAAAAGTAAATAATTGTAAACTAAAGTAATGAAAATTAACAAGAGAATTTATATAATCAAAATGAAAGCCTTGACCGGGAGAAGATTAATCGGAAGTTCTATCCTTGTTGGATGTTCCCAAGTGTAATAGTAAGAGGTTGTTGTTCTACTTAGTCATCCTTTACTGAATAAAGAAAAGTCAAGTAACTAACTAACTAACTCTATCCTCAATTCCTAAGCCTCTCCTAAGAATGGGATTAGAGTTAGAGACTAGAGAGTCAGCCAACAACTTCCAATTAAAATTAACACTTGAGTGTTCCCAACACAAGGTTCTCCTCTTAATCAACTCCCAAGTCAAGTTGGGAATCTACTCCATTGAGTGAATAATACGTTCACAGACATATAAGGGGAACAAGAAGAAGACATGATAAATTAAATAATAACTGAAAATTGATTAAAGGTAAAAATAGTTCTTTGCATTAATAAATCCCAAAATCATAAACATACGTATCTAAACAGGGTTAATGGGCAATAAAAGAGTAAGGGATAAGGAAACAAAATAGAATAATGGAAACTTCAACGGATGTGATAACTCTTCTCAATATCCAAATCAAAAGCATAAAACTCTAAAACTATGATTGTGAAAAACCCTAGAGGAAGTAGTGATTTTTCTCCAAGATTCTAATCTCAAAACTAATATTATACGAATGAGAATGTGTGTGAATGTCTCTTGAGTCTCTGCTATCCCCTGGCTCTAGTTTGTGTTTCTAGGCCGAAAATTGGGTCGAAACTCAGCCCGAAATTGCCCCCAACATTTTCTGCATTTTCTGCACGTGGCGCATGTCACGCGTACACGTCAGTTATGCATACGCGTCGCTGGTCTTCCTCGCGTGTCACGCGTACACGTCAGGCATGATGCCAGGGCATCTAGGCCAGTTTCACTTACTTTTTCTTTACTGTTTTAGGGTAGTTTCATGCATTTTTCTAGTGAATAAGACAAGTTTTGGGTGAAAATACACTTACACCTTCATTTAAGCAACTATTGTGAATTTTGCATGATTTCATGAGATTTTTTGCCAGAATTGCATGATAACTTAATGATGCATAATCTCATGACTTTGGCTAGAGCTTTGATGCACTTTAATTGCTCGATTTTAGGACAAATGAAGCATGGAAGAACCACATTAGCATTCACGTTAACTTAGTTAACGTGACTACTAACGTGGGATGGCAAAGAGCTTGCATCGTTAATGAGAAAAGTGATCACCAATAACGCCTGCGAAGCCATTCATAGCTTACGCTAAGAGCCATGTTAACTAAGTTAATGTGGTACTTAACGTAGAAGAAAAAGAGGACTCCATGTTAATGAGAAACATGAACTCCAATAATGTTTCTCCTCAACGTTAGCGGTAAAAGTGAACACCACTAACGTTGGGAAACTAGGAAATGCCCCACGTTAAGAGTCACGTTAACTTAGTTAACGTGAACTCTAACGTGGAAGAGGATCAACAACGCCAACGTTAGTGACACTCACTTTTGTCACTAACGTTGGATCATTAGCATTGCCTATGTTAACTCTCACGTTAAGATTGTTAACGTGAAAGTTAACGTGGAGTTGGGTTCAAAGAACCAACGTTAGTGACACTCACTTTTGTCACTAACGTTGTGAGATGGTTTCATTACTACGTTAAGAGCCACGTTACCTTAGTTAACGTGGGTTCTAATGTAGGGACTTAAGGCAATTGGAGCGTTAGTGACAAAGGTGAGTGTCACTAACGCTCTCGAAGGTGATAGAGACCCGCGTTAAGGGCTACGTTAGCCAAGCTAACGTGAGATCTAACGTAGGGGCAAGAGGCAAGCAACGTTAATGGGAAAAGTGATTCCCATTAACGTTTGCGAAAAGGGGCACAAGCCAACGTTAATGGGAAAAGTGAGTCCCATTAACGTTGGCCAAGGATTGAGTAAGAAACGTTAGTATTCACGTTAAGATTACTAACCTTGGAACTAACGCGGGTATATAAGGGTGGAACGTTAGTGGAAAAAGTGAATGCCACTAATGTTCTCGCACTCAAAATATTACCCAACGTTAATCTCACTAGATGCCCAAGCCTAATTCATATTTTTCGCAAGCTGGGCCCACTAAAGATGAGAATTGCTTCAACTCAAGGTTCAGAGCCCACGAAGAACTCACTAGAAGATCATGAGGAGTAGTATAAATAGGAGTAGTTTTGAACTAGAGAGAAGCTTAGCACTTTTGGGAACTACTCTCTGTATATTTACTTTTCTGTACTTCTAGCATGGATTCTTCTTTTCTACCATTTTTGATTTCTAGAGCTATGAAGAACTAAACCCCTTTCATTGGGTTAGGGAGCTCTGTTATAATTTGATGGATCAATTATAGTTTTCATTCTTCTTCTTTTTTCTTTTCTCTTGATCTTACTAGAGAGCTTTCGATCTTAATTCAATTGTTTAGTTGTCTTGGAAAAGAAACTCTCCATAATTGGATCTCCTTTGAACCTTGGAAAAGGGATGAGGAAATCATGCTAGAAATACTTTCTCATGTTGGACCAAATTGGGGTTTGGATGGATATTGTGACATTTAATCCTCCCAACACTTTGATTTGGAAATACATGTGGTATAATCAGTGACCACACTTTCATCTCTTCCCATGAGCAATTAAATCAAGGAATTGGGCAATTGTTCAAGCTTAGAGAGATTGGATTGCCAAGGAATTGGGATCCAATCACTTAAGATTGCCAAGGAGATTAATGAATGCATTGATTGAGGAAGAGATGAGAATGAACTTGATCCGGAGAATGCAACATCTCCTAAACCCAATGATCTCCCCATTTTTGATCTTACCCATTCTATTTACTTTCTGCCATTTAATTTCCTGCTCATTATCCCAACTCCCCATTTAAGATTCTGCACTTTAATTTCTGTTATTTACTTTCTAGTCATTTAAATTCCTACATCTCAATCTCAATTTTGTTTAGCTCAACTAGCATATTCTTCTAACTAAAGTTGCTTGACCAATCAATCCCTGTGGGATTCGACCTCACTCTATTGTGAGTTTTACTTGACGACAATTCGGTATACTTGCCGAAGGGAAATTTCTTGAGAGACAAGTTTTCATGCATCAAGTTTATGGCGTCGTTGCCGGAGATTGATTTTGAATCAACAATGATTAAGTTAGAAGATCACTAGATTGAGCATTTTTTTTTATTTCGTTATTCGTTTTGTATTATTCAGTCAATTTACCTTAGTTCGTTTTTAATTTCTTCCTCACCCTATATACCCTCTCTATTTTATGTTCTCTTTTTCTTAGTTGATCATAATTCAGCTCACTAACTGACTAACTATTTGATAAATGGAATCAAGGCACACGCACGTGTTGCCGTGTGAACTTGAATTCACGCGCACGCGTCAGGTACACGCACGCGTCAGGTACGCGCATGCGTCGCTCTTTGCTGGCTATCTCCTTTAGTTCTTGTGCTCCTTCCATTTATGCAAGCTTCCTCTCCATCCTCTAAGCCATTTCTGCCCTATAAAGCCTGAAAACACTTAACGCATGGATCATGGCATCAAATGGTATAAAGGGAATTAAAACACACAATTTAAGGGTTTTGGAAGCAAGTTTTCAATTGTAGAGCAAAACTAGGAAGAAATTGTAAAACTATACAAATTGTATGAATAAGTGTGTAGAGACCTGATAAAAACCACTCAATTGAGCACAAGATAAACCATAAAATAGTGGTTTATCAAGCTTCCCATACTTAAACATTAGCATGTCCTTATGCTAAGCCCAAGGAGACAAAAGGAATGAATAGGGGAAAGTAAGACTCATGAAATGCAACCTATATATGAATGCAACTATATGCTAAGATGTTTCTATCTACTTGAATGAAAATAAACAAGTTCTCTAAGACAAATATAAATCAGATTCCACTAATTCAAATCATACTGTAAAGACAAGTAAACTTGTAAAAAGACAGCTCATGAAAGCAAAGAACACAGAATCAAGCATTGAACCCTCACTGGAAGTGTATATGCACTCTAATCACTCAAGTGTATAGGGTAATCCACTCTAGTCTCCTCTATTCATGCGTTCTAAAATTTGTTATTCATCTAACCAATCAACAAATATTTAGTGCATACATGCAGACATCCTGAGGTCTTTTTCAAGGTTGTAATGGGGCTTCGGTAAGGGTGAGGATACATGTATGGTAAAGTGAGCTAAGAATTGAATCCTTGATTAACCTAAGTTCTCACCTAACGCACACACATTCCCTATGCTTCTAAAATCATGCCTAACTTCCCATAGTCTCACTTTTGTGTTTTTCACCTACTCATGTATTTAAATGTTCTTCTATTTTATCTCACATGCATTGATCTTTTTATTGAACTTAACATTGGGGTGCTTTTATTCCCCTAAATTTGGATTTTTTTATAAAAATAAACATGACATTTCAATGCATATGGTTTTTCTGGTTTCATATGAGTAGGCACCCAAATTTCCTATATTTAAATAAAATAAAAACACAACACATTCCTATTAACCCAGGTTTCCTACAATTCTCCACACTTAGTTGATACACAATCTCTATCTTAAGCTAATCAAAGATTCAATAGGGGTAATTAGTTATTTTTCCGCTTAAGGCTAGTGATGTGGTAATATATAGAATAAATGGGGATTAAAAGGCTCAAAGTGGTAAACAAAGGCAAATGGAGGTGGTAGGCCATTTGGAATAGTGAGTTAATAACAAATAATTGCCTCAATCATACATATGCATGAATACCTTAACCAATGGACATATAGAATGGAACAAACCATAGATTGCAATCATAGAGGAGATGATACACACAAGAATAAAAATAACGGTTAAATAATGTAACCATATAATTAGGCTCAAAAATCTCACTAGTTGTGTGTTCTTAGCTATAAACCATGTTCCAAATTACAATCTTCAGACAAGTTTAACATAGAATTCAAATTTGAACTAGTGAAATTTTCAAAAATACAGTCTTAAAAAGAAACTTATTATTTTTCAACCAAGTAGAACATACATGCAAACACTTATTACTATGCAATCTATCCTATCTAACAAAAGAAAACTAACCTATTGGTGTTAAGAAAAAGAAATTACCTCCGGAAGTCAGGTACTAACCGACCTCTCTACACTTAAAGCTCGGCACCGTCCTCGATGCCATCAGTTAGGAACAAAGGGGGGCTGGTAACAGCATCTCCACAGTCGGGGTTGTCATGGCTCCCGGTGCTGGTAGGTGAAGTGGAGTCCGGAGTGTCGGGTTCTTCTTCAGGTGGGTGGTTGCCAACAATTAGCTCCTTGAGGTATGAAAAACAGGCAATAGAGTAGAAGAATAGAATAATTAAGAATTCACAATGCCATACGGGCTTTTTCACAAACACTTGATATGCATGTAAAATATGTTAGGGAGAGTATGAAATCCAAACATGCATGCAACCCAAAAATTAATATTAATTGTCAAATCACTTCCTAATATGTCCACAAGCAAAATATAAAAGAAAACAATCACCCATTTAAATTACTAACACCAATTAAAAGAATGTAAAAAGAATAGATAAATAGTAAGAAGGAACCTTGAGAAGAAGATGAAAAGAGGGAGGTAATGGAGGATGTGAGTGGGAAAGAAGTAAGAGGAGAAGAAGAAGAAGAAGATAGAAGAAGAAATAAGAAAGAAGGAAGAAGGAAGAAGAAAGAAATTAGGATTGGGGGAGGGGTAAGTGAAATCTGGCGGCGTTCTGGTTACGTGTACTGCCCGCGTACGCGTGGTTTGAGCTAAGTCCAAGCAACGCGTAGGCGTCGAGGATGCGAACGCGTGATATGGATTGTGCGAATGGCGTGAAGGCATCACTGTACCTGCACAACTCTCTGTTCGTTCTACGCTTGGGGCCAAATTTGCATTCAACGCGTGCGCGTCAGGCACGCGCACGCATGGTTCGCCATGTAGTGAAAATGACCCTCACGCGTCAGGGACGCATACGCGTGATGGGGATTGTGCTCCCAGCACAGTTCCAGCCCCAGGCCATCACAACTCTCTGACCAAACACGTATTTACGCCGATTTCCAGCATTACGCGTACGCGTCAGGGACGTTTACGCGTGGACTGCTGAAAGCACAAGCGACACGCACGCATGGGCTTGCTTGTGCGCAAAGCACACTTCTAGCGCCACTCCTGCCCAACTCCCTGCTACTTCCTTGGTTTCGCAACTTCACGTATGACGCGTACACGTCAGCGACGCTTGCACGTTGAACACCCCTTTTTTATGCAGAAAGCAGATGAACATGCAAAAATTATGAATGAACACTAGGAAAAACAAAATAAAATGGAATGAGGAATAAAAAGGAACGATCATGCCATGGTGGGTTGTCTCCCACTTAGAACTTTGCTTTTACATCTTTAAGTTGGACGGTCCACATGCTCAGTCTTCTGCTGTTGGTGGATCCTCCAAGAGGAAGATCTCTAACTCTTTGTTGTTCTTCATCTTCTCGCCATGATACAGCTTCAGGCGATGTCCATTGATCTTGATGAAATTTGAGCTTGAAGGATGACTTAGGTGAAAGACTCCGTATGGCTCTGCATTTTCTACTCTGTAGGGACCTTCCCATCTTGATCTTAGCTTGCCTGGCATGAGCCTCAACCTGGAGTTGTAAAGAAGAACCAAATCCCCCGATCTGAACTCTCACCGCTTGATGTGCTTGTCATGCACAGCTTTCACCTTTTCTTTGTATAGCCTGGAGTTGTCATATGCTTCGAGGCGAAGGTTCTCTAATTCTTGTAGTCGCAGCTTCCTTTCAGCTCCGGCATTCTCAAATCCCATGTTGCATTCTCTTACCACCCAGAAGGCTTTGTGCTCTACTTCCACTAGAAGGTGACAAGCTTTGCCATAGACCAAGCGGAATGGACTCATTCCTATGGGTGTCTTGTAAGCTGTCCTGTAAGCCTAGAGCGCATCAACAAGTTCAGTGCTCCAATCTTTCCGATGAGCCTTGACTATCATCTGCAATATGTGCTTTATCTCTCTGTTAGACACCTCGGCTTGCCCATTGGTCTAAGGATGGTAAGTTTTTGCTATCTTGTGAATGATGCCATGTTTCTTCAGTAGGCTTGTTAATCTCCTGTTACAAAAGTGAGTGCCTTGATCACTCACAATTGCTCGTGGTGATCCAAAGCGGCAGATAATATGATTTCTAACAAAAGAGACAACAGTGTTAGCATCATCAGTACGGGTAGGAATTGCTTTCACCCATTTTGAAATATAATCTACAGCTAACAATATGTATAAGAAACCATTAGAGTTTGGAAATAGACCCATGAAGTCAATGCCCCAAACATAAAAAATTTCACAAAGCATAAGCTGTTGAGGCATTTCATCCCTATTGGATATATTCCCAAACCTTTGGCATGAGGAGCAGGATTTACAGAAGGCAGCAGCATCCTTAAAAAGAGTGGGCCACCAGAATCCACAGTCTAAAATTTTTTTAGCTGTTCTTTGAGGGCCAAAATGTCCACCACTCTCATAGGAGTGGCAGGCCTCTAAAATTGAATGGAATTTTGATTGAGGCACACACTTTCTAATTATCTGGTCAGCACCATACCTCCATAAATATGGGTCATCCCATATGTAATATTTTGATTCGCTTCTCAGCTTGTCCCTTTGATGGTTAGTAAAATTAGGAGGGAAGGTATGACTAACTAGATAATTAGCTATAGGTGCATACCAAGGGACTACCGCCGATATTGCCTGCAAGCTATCAAATGGAAAAGCATCATTGATAGGAGTGGAGTCATCCTTGATGTGCTCAAGGCGACTTAAGTAGCCCACCACTAAATTCTGGGAACCACTCCTATCTTTAATTTCTAAATCAAATTCTTGCAGCAACAATATCCAACGTATCAACCTTGGTTTGGACTCCTTTTTAGCTAATAAATATTTTAGAGCTGCATGGTCTGAGTACACTACCACCTTAGTACCAAGTAAGTAGGCTCAAAATTTATCCAGAGCAAAAACAATAGCCAGAAGCTCTTTTTCAGTGGTGGTGTAATTAGACTGAGCAGCGTCTAATGTCTTAGAAGCATAAGCAATTACAAAAGGATCCTTACCTTCGCGCTGACCCAGCGCCGCTCCGACTGTATGGTTGGAGGCATTACACATAATCTCAAAAGGCTGGCTCCAGTCGGGTCCTCTCACAATCGAAGCTTGAGTCAAGGCGATCTTCAGCTTATCAAACGCTTCCATACAGTCCTCACTCAGCTCGAACTCAACATCCTTCTGTAGCAGTCTGGATAAAGGCAAAGCTACCTTACTGAAGTCCTTGATAAATCTCTGGTAAAAATTTGCATGGCCAAGGAACGAACGGACTTCCCTCACGGAGGAGGGGTAAGGTAAACTAGAAATGACATTTACCTTTTGCTGGATCTACAGAAATACCAGTATTAGAAACAACGTGTCCTAGAACAATACCTTGTTTAACCATAAAATGACATTTTTCAAAATTCACTACAAGGTTTGAACTAACACACCTGTCTAATACTCTAGCTAAACTATCCAAGCAAAGGTTAAAAGAATCACCATACACACTAAAGTCATCCATAAAAACCTCCATACAGTCTTCAAGAAGATCTGAGAAAATGCTCATCATGTATCATTGGAATGTAGCCGGTGTATTACATAACCCAAAAGGCATCCTCTTGTATGAATACGTTCCAAAGGAACATGTAAAAGTAGTTTTCTTCTGATCTTTAGGGACTATATGAATTTGAAAAAATCCAGTGTACCCATCTAAAAAGCAGTAAGGTGATTTACCTGACAGGCGATCGAGCATCTGATCGATAAAGGACAGGGGGTAGTGATCCTTGCGGGTAGCTTGGTTGAGATGCCTATAATCAATGCATACCCTCTAGGCATTCTGCACTCTAGTTGCAATGAGCTCTTTGATGAGTCCATATTTTACGATATATTTTGGTTTAATTTGAGTGGATTTTATCACATAAACCCACATTTATTCATCTAAATAGCATGCTTTTGAGATTTCTTCCTAAATTATGTTTAAAAGTGAAAACATGCTCTTTTGTACTTAATTTTAATAAATTCTATTCACTTTAATCCCATTTGGAGCCTTGATATATTTGTTAAGTAATTTTAGGTTCCCAAGGCAATTATGGGTTGAAGAAGTGAGGAAAAAAGCATGCAAAAAGGAAGAATTCAAGAAATGAAGGATTTGGAAAGCTGCCAGCCCTGACCTCTCGGTACTAAATTGGTCATAACTTGAGCTACAAAAGTCCAAATGAAGCATTTTCAGTGGCCTTGGAAAGATAACGTCTGGGGCTTCGAAATAATATATAATTTGCTATAGTGGACTAAGTTGAAAGGTGCATACAGACATAATTTGTGCGCACGCAGAGGTCAGGATTCAGCAAGTGTACGGACACACACATCTGTGCGTCCGCACAGGTCCCTGCACGTGAGCTCATTAATTGGAAACCATAGGGGTGATATCTAGGCTTCCAAAACCCAATCCAACTCATTTCTGAAGCTATTTGGTGGACGAAATTGTGATCACTACAACTTCGCACAACTAACCAGCAAGTGTACTGGGTCGTCCAAGTAATAAACCTTACGCGAGTAAGGGTCGATCCCACAGAGATTGTTGGTATGAAGCAAGCTATGGTCACCTTGTAAATCTTAGTCAGGCAAACTCAAATGGGTATGGGTGATATACGAATAAAACATAAAGATAAAGATAGAGATACTTATGTAATTCATTGGTGGGAATTTCAGATAAGCGTATGAAGGTGCTGTGTTCCTTCCGTCTCTCTGCTTTCCTACTGTCTTCATCCAATCCTTCTTACTCCTTTCCATGGCAAGCTGTATGCAAAGGTTTCACCGTTGTTAGTGGCTACCTCCCATCCTCTCAGTGGAAATGTTCAACGCACCCTGTCACGGCACGACTAATCATCTGTCGGTTCTCAATCAGGTTGGAATAAAATCCAGTGATTCTTTTGCGTCTGTCACCAACGCCCTGCCTTCAGGAGTTTGAAGCACGTCACAGTCATTCAATCATTGAATCCTACTCAGAATACCACAGACAAGGTTTAGACCTTCCGGATTCTCTTGAATGCCGCCATCAGTTCTAGCTTATACCACGAAGATTCCGGTTAAAGAATCCAAGAGATATCCACCCAATCTAAGGTAGAACGGAGGTGATTGACAGTCACACGTTCATGAGTGAGAATGATGATGAGTGTCACAGATCATCACATTCATCAAGTTGAAGAACAAGTGATATCTTAGAACAAGAACAAGCGGAATTGAATAGAAGAACAATAGTAATTGCATTAATACTCGAGGTACAGCAGAGCTCCACACCTTAATCTATGGTGTGTAGAAACTCCACCGTTGAAAATACATAAGAACAAGGTCTAGGCATGGCCGAATGGCCAGCCTCCCAATGATAAAGATCAAAAGATTCCAAAGATCAGAAGATGAAAATACAATAGTAAAAGGTCCTACTTATAGAGAACTAGTAACCTAGGGTTTACAAAGATGAGTAAATGACATAAAAATCCACTTCCGGGCCTACTTGGTGTGTGCTTGGGCTGAGCATTGATGCATTTTCGTGTAGAGACTTCTCTTGGAGTTAAACGCCAGCTTTTATGCCAGTTTCGGCGTTTAACTCCCATTCTTGTGCCAGTTCCGGCGTTTAACGCTGGGAATTCTGATGGTGACTTTGAACGCCAGTTTGGGCCATCAAATCTTGGGCAAAATATAGACTATCATATATTGCTGGAAAGCCCAGGATGTCTAATTTTCAACGCCGTTAAGAGCGCGCCAATTGGGCTTCTGTAGCTCCAGAAAATCCACTTCGAGTGCAGGGAGGTCAGAATCCAACAGCATCTGCAGTCCTTTTTAGGTTCTGAATCAGATTTTTGCTCAGGTCCCTCAATTTCAGCCAGAAAATACCTGAAATCACAGAAAAACACACAAACTCATAGTAAAGTCCAGAAAAGTGAATTTTAACTAAAAACTAATAAAAATATACTAAAAACTAACTAGATCATACTAAAAACATACTAAAAACAATGCCAAAAAGCGTACAAATTATCCGCTCATCACAACACCAAACTTAAATTGTTGCTTGTCC
>NC_029775.3:57286987-57289222 GCF_000817695.3 Arachis duranensis | reverse complement strand
TGTATTCACTGCTTTTTCTTGCTTCAAGAATCATTTTTATGATTTTTCAGATCCTCAGTAACATGTCTCCTTTTTCATCATTCTTTCAAGAGCCAACATTCATGAACCACAAATTCAAAAGACATATGCACTATTTAAGCATACATTCAGAACACAAAAGTATTGCCACCACATCAAAATAATTAATCTGTTATAAAATTCAAAATTCATACAATTCTTTTCTTTTTCAATTAAGAACATTTTTCATTCAAGAAAGGTGATGGATTCATAGGACATTCATAACTTTAAGGCATAGACACTAAGACACTAATGATCACAAGACACAAACATGGATAAACATAAGCACTAAAATTTGAAAAACAGGAAAATAAAGAACAAGGAAATTAAAGAACGGGTCCACCTTAGTGATGGCGGCTTGTTATTCCTCTTGAAGATCCCATGGAGTGCTTGAGCTCCTCAATGTCTCTTCATTGTCTTTGTTGCTCCTCTCTCATGATTCTTTGATCTTCTCTAATTTCATGGAGGAGAATGGAATGTTCTTGGTGCTCCACCCTTAGTTGTCCCATGTTGGAACTCAATTCTCCTAGGGAGGTGTTCAGTTGCTCCCAATAGTGTTGTGGAGGAAAGTGCATCCCTTAAGGCATCTCAGGGATTTGATGATGAGAGGGATCTCTTGTTTGCTCCATCCTCTTCTTAGTGATGGGCTTGTCCTCATCAATGGGGATGTCTCCCTCTATGTCAACTCTAACTGAATAACAGAGGTGACAAATGAGATGAGGAAAGGCTAACCTTGCCAAGGTAGAAGACTTGTCCGCCACCTTATAAAGTTCTTGGGATATAATCTCATGAACTTCTATTTCTTCTCCAATCATGATGCTATGAATCATGATAGCCCGGTCTATAGTAACTTCGGACCGGTTGCTAGTGGGAATGATTGAGCGTTGGATGAACTCCAACCATCCCCTAGCCACGGGCTTGAGGTCATGCCTTCTTAGTTGAACCGACTTCCCTCTTGAATCTCTCTTCCATTGGGTGCCCTCTTCACAGATGTCTATGAGGACTTGGTCCAACCTTTGATTAAAGTTGACCCTTCTAGTGTAAGGATGTTCATCTCCTTGCATCATGGGCAAGTTGAATGCCAACCTTACATTTTCCGGACTAAAATCCAAGTATTTCCCCCGAACCATAGTAAGCCAACTCTTTGGATCCGGGTTCACACTTTGATCATGGTTCTTGGTGATCCATGCATTGGCATAGAATTCTTGAACCATTAAGATTCCGACTTGTTGAATGGGGTTGGTAAGAACTTCCCAACCTCTCCTTCGGATCTCATGTCGGATCTCCGGATATTCACTCTTTTTGAGTTTGAAAGGGACCTCGGGGATCACTTTCTTTAAGGCCACAACTTCATAGAAGTGGTCTTGATGCACCCTTGAGATGAATCTCTCCATCTCCCATGACTCGGAGGTGAAAGCTTTTGCCTTCCCTTTCCTCTTTCTAGAGGTTTCTCCGGCCTTGGATGCCATAAATGGTTATGGAAAAACAAAAAGTAATCCTTTTACCATACCAAACTTAAAAGGTTTGCTCGTCCTCGAGCAAAAGAAGAAAGAAGAGAGTAGAAGAAGAAGAAATAGAGGAGATGGAGATGGCTTTGTGGTTCGGCCAAAGGGGGAGAAGTAGTGTTTAGGTTGTATGAAAATGAAGGAGTGAAGATGGGTTTATATAGGGGTGGGGAGAGGGTTATGGTTCGGCTATGGGAGGGTGGGTTTGGGTGGGAAAGTGGTTCGAATTTGAATGGTGGGGTAGGTGGGGTTTTATGAAGGATGGATGTGAGTGGTGAAGAGAAAGATTGGATTTGATAGGTGAAGGGTTTTTGGGAAAGAGGTGTTGAGGTGATTGGTGAATGGGTGAAGAAGAGAGAGAGTGGTGGGGTAGGTGGGGATCCTGTGGGGTCCACAGATCCTGAGGTGTGAAGGAAAAGTCATCCCTGCACCAAGTGGCGAGCAAAATTGCTCTTTGTGCCAATTCTGGCGTTAAACGCCGGGCTGGTGCCCATTTCTGGCGTTTAACGCCGACTTCTTGCCCTTTCCTGGCGTTTAACGCCAGTCTGGTGCCCCTTTCTGGCGTTAAACGCCCAGAATGGTGCCAGACTGGGCGTTAACCGCCCACCAGCTAACCTCACTGGCGTTTAAACGCCAGTGGGTGCGTCCTCCAGGGTGTGCTGTTTTTCTTCCT
>NC_029775.3:57286616-57286924 GCF_000817695.3 Arachis duranensis | reverse complement strand
ATCTGTTTTTGCTTTTTCAATTGATTTTGTGACTTCTCATGATCATCAACCTACAGAAAACATAAAATAACAAAGGAAAATAGATAAAATATAACATTGGGTTGCCTCCCAACAAGCGCTTCTTTAATGTCAGTAGCTTGACAGAGGGCTCTCATGGAGCCTCACAGATACTCAGAGCATTGTTGGAACCTCCCAACACCAAACTTAGAGTTTGAATGTGGGGGTTCAACACCAAACTTAGAGTTTGGTTGTGGCCTCCCAACACCAAACTTAGAGTTTGACTGTGGGGGCTCTGTTTGGCTCTGTTT
>NC_029775.3:57284289-57285426 GCF_000817695.3 Arachis duranensis | reverse complement strand
TTCAGGATCATAAGCTTCTTCTTCAGATGAAGCCTCCTTAGTACTGCTTGGTGCATTTTGCATTCCAAACAGACTTTGAGAAATCATATTGACTTGCTGAGTCAATATTTTGTTCTGAGCCAATATGGCATTCAGAGTATCAATCTCAAGAACTCCTTTCTTCTTATTAGTCCCATTGTTCACAGGATTCCTTTCAGAAGTGTACATGAATTGGTTATTTGCAACCATTTCAATTAGTTCTTGAGCTTCTGTAGGCATCTTCTTCAGATGAAGAGATCCTCCAGTAGAGCTATCCAAAGACATCTTGGACAGTTCAGAGAGACCATCATAGAAAATACCTATGATGCTCCATTCAGAAAGCATGTCAGAGGGACACTTTCTGATTAATTGTTTGTATCTTTTCCAAGCTTCATAGAGGAATTCTCCTTCCTTCTGTCTGAAGGTTTGGACTTCCACTCTAAGCTTACTCAATTTTTGAGGTGGAAAGAACTTTGAAGATTTGTAAGAATTCAGCTAAAAACTGATGAGGATCTTCCAATGGAAGTCCATGGAACTTGCAATTCTGTTGCATTAGAGAAACTAATTGAGGCTTAAGCTCAAAGTTGTTTGCTCCAATGGTAGGGATAGAGATGCTTCTCACATAGAAGTCGGGAGTAGGTGCAGTGAAGTCACCCAGCACCTTCCTTGCATTGTTGGCATTGTTGCTGTTTTTGGCTGCCATGGGTTCTTCTTCTTTGAAGATTTCTGTTAGGTCCTCTACAGAGAATTGTGCTTTAGCTTCTCTTAGCTTTCGCTTCAGGGTCCTTTCAAGTTCAGGATCAGCCTCAACAAGAATGCTTTTGTCTTTGCTCCTGCTCATATGAAAGAGAAGAGAACAAGAAAATATGGAATCCTCTATGTCACAGTATAGAGATTCCTTGAGGTGTCAGAGGAAAAGAAAAATGGAAGGCAAAGGTAGAAGAATTCGAACTTATCAAGAGAGATAGGGTTCGAATTATTCATTGAGGAATAGTGTTAGTCCATAAATAGAAGGATGTGAGAACAGGGGAAGTAATTTTCGAAAATTAAGTAAAAGATTTTGAAAACATTTTGAAAAACACTAATTGATTTTCGAAAATAAAAGTGGGAAAGAAATCA
>NC_029775.3:57283071-57284156 GCF_000817695.3 Arachis duranensis | reverse complement strand
AATGTTGAATCAAATCATTAATTGATAGCAAGTATCCTTGAAAATAGAAAGAAATTGATTTTGAAAAAGGTTTGATTGAAAAGATTTGATTTTAAAAAAAAATTGAAAACTTGAAAAAAATTTGCATTGAAAACAAAATCTTCCCTCTTGTGCCATCCTGGCGTTAAACGCCCAGAATGGTGCACATTCTGGCGTTTAACGCCCAAATTACTACCCTTTTGGGCGTTAAACGCCCAGCCAGGCACCCTGGCTGGTGTTTAAACGCCAGTTTGCCTTCCTCACTGGGCGTTTTGAACGCCCAGCTTTTTCTGTGCAATTCCTCTGCTGAATGTTCTGAATCTTCAATCCTCTGTATCATTGACTTGAAAAGACACAAATTAAAAATATTTTTGGATTTTTTAATAATAAGGAATAATCAAAATGCAATCAAAATCAAATAAACAATGCATGCAAGACACCAAACTTAGCAGTTTGTATACTACTGACACTAACAAAATGAGAATGCATATGAGAAACAACAAAACACTCAAGTCAAGAGAATTTAAAGATCAGAGCAATGAAATCATCAAGAACAGCTTGAAGATTAATGAAGACACATGCATGAATGCAAGAAGAACAGAAACATGCAATTGACACCAAACTTAAAATGAGACTCTGGACTCAAAAAAGAAATATTTTTGGATTTTATGATTTTGTAATTTTTTTGTGTTTTTCGAAAATTAAGTGGAAAAGAAAATAAAGATATCAAAATTCTTAATGAGAATTCCAGGAATCATGCAATGTTAGTCTAAGACTCCGGTCCAGGAATTAGACATGGCTTCATAGCCAGCCAAGCTTTCAAAGAAAGCTTCGGTCCAAAACACTAGACATGGCCAACGGCCAGCCAAGCCTTAGCAGATCACCCCTCCAACAGCAAGATTGATAGAAATCAACAAGCTCTTGTGATGATAAGTTGAAATCTCGGTCCAATAAAATTAGACATGGCTTCACAGCCAGCCAGACTTCAACAGATCATCATGAAACTCTAGAATTCATTCTTAAGAACTCTGAAGAAAAAATACCTAATCTAAGCAACAAGATGAACC
>NC_029775.3:57273143-57282811 GCF_000817695.3 Arachis duranensis | reverse complement strand
GAATAAAACATAAAGATAAAGATAGAGATACTTATGTAATTTATTGGTGAGAATTTCAGATAAGCGTATGAAGGTGCTGTGTTCTGTCTCTCTGCTTTCCAACTGTCTTCATCCAATCCTTCTTACTCCTTTCCATGGCAAGCTATATGCAAGGGTTTCACCATTGTCAGTGGCTACCTCCCATCCTCTCAGTGGAAATGTTTAACGCACCCTGTCACGGCACGGCTATCCAGCTGTCGGTTCTCGATCATGTCGGAATAAAATCCAGTGATTCTTTTGCGTCTGTCACTAACACCCCACAATCGCGAGTTTGAAGCTCATCACAGTCATTCAATCCTTCAATCCTACTCAGAATACCAATCTGAAAAGGTGATAATCCAGCTTTGCTAGAATCCATTAAAGTGCTAATCACAATTGTGCTAATCCATTAAATAACCCGAGATTGTCGAATTGAATAGAAGAACAATAGTAATTGCATTAATACTCGAGGTACAGCAGAGCTCCACACCTTAATCTATGGTGTGTAGAAACTCCACCATTGAAAATACATAAGAACAAGGTCTAGGCATGGCCGAATGGCCAGCCTCCAAACGGGATCAAAAGATCTAAAGATCAAAAGATTCCAAAGATCAGAAGATGAAAATACAATAGTACAAGGTCCAACTTATAGAGAACTAGTAGCCTAGGGTTTAAAAGATGAGTAAATGACATAAAAATCCACTTCCGGGCCCACTTGGTGTGTGCTTGGGCTGAGCATTGATGCATTTTCATGTCGAGACTTCTCTTGGAGTTAAACGCCAGCTTTTATGCCAGTTTGGGCGTTTAACTCCCATTCTTGTGCCAGTTCCGGCGTTTAACGCTGGGAATTCTGATGGTGACTTTGAACGCCGGTTTGGGCCATCAAATCTTGGGCAAAGTATGGACTATCATATATTGCTGAAAAGCCCAGGATGTCTACTTTCCAAAGCCATTGAGAGCGCGCCAATTGGGCTTCTGTAGCTTCAGAAAATCCACTTCGAGTGCAGGGAGGTCAGAATCCAACAGCATCTGCAGTCCTTTTTAGTCTCTGAATCAGATTTTTGCTCAGGTCCCTCAATTTCAGCCAGAAAATACCTGAAATCACAGAAAAATACACAAACTCATAGTAAAGTCTAGAAAAGTGAATTTTAACTAAAAACTAATAAAAATATACTAAAAACTAACTAGATCATACTAAAAACATACTAAAAACAATGCCAAAAAGCGTACAAATTATCCGCTCATCACTATTTAAGGCCAAATTGAAGACGGATGAAGTGGGCAATTAGGTTTAGTTTTTATTATGTTTTTTCTTAGTTTCTAGAGAGAGAAGCTCCCCCCTCTCTCTAGAATTAGGGTTTCTTTATTTAATTTCTTGTAATTTCTACCTTTAATTCTTGTTTTTATTTACTTTCCTTGTCATTTATGATTCGTGCATCTTTGTTCTTTCCTTCTAGTTGTTATTTTCCCCTATTTTGTTCTTTTATGTTTATGACACTTTGTTACTTTAATTTTCATTTAATGCCAATTTTATGTTTCCATGTCATTTATTGCTTTCTTTAATTGTTATTGTCATTTTCTTGCTTTTGGTAGTTAGCTTTTATTTTTAATGCAATTTAATGTTATTTTATTCTCATGCACACCAAGTGTTTGATAAAATTCTTGACTTTATTTTCACTTAGTTTTTTTAAACTCTTGGCTTAGAATTGTTGACTTTGGTGTCCCTTGAGTCATTGACGTCCATTCTTGTTTGATATATTAGAGTAGTTAGTTAATTTGGTTTTCCTTGACTCTATGTGACCCCTAGTGTTGACATAAGTCTTAGGGATTGAAATTAACTATGCCTATTTGACTTATCTTCGATGTAAGGTTGACTAAGTAGGATTAACTCTTCATAATCATCATATGTTTGTGGTTAATGACTAGGATAGGTAGCCTTAGTTCTCAATTACTTGCCAAGAGGTTTCTTGCATTTGAAGTTTCCTTTCCTTGCATTTAATTGCTTTGACCTTTATTGCTTGTTTGACTTTTATTTCTTGCATGTTTAATTTTCACACTCTTGGTTGAGAAATTGGTTGTTTGGGTGGAATTGAGTTATGGATGTCCATTCCGCAATTGTGTGGGAAATGGCTAATTGGTTTGGTTTCCATTGACGCTAGTCTTTCACTAAGTAATTAGTGAGTTTACTAAGACTTATGGATTGAGATCAATTACACTCTTTTGACTAATTCTCAAGGAGGATTGACTAATTTGCATTGATCTCACATAATTGCCATGCTTTCGTCTTATAGCCAATAATTGTACATTTCATTGCAACTCCTAGGGAGAATGACCCGAGGTTTAAATACTCTCGGTCACTTTAATTTGAATTTAATATTTGATTGATGTTCAATTGTTGGGTTTGGACTATACTTGCAACGTACAATCTCTAATTTTAGTTTGAAAATCCGAACCTAAGCAATTGGGCATCGTCACTCTCCATGCTCATTCTTTACTGTTGTGACTCCTGGTTTCTTTGGAACCACCTGTACTGGGCTGACTCATTCGCTATCTGAGATGGGATAGATGATGTCTGCTTCAAGTAGTCTGGTCCCTTCCTTCTTGACAACTTCCAAGATGGTGGAGTTAAGCCGCCTTTGAGGTTGACACACCAGCCTTGCACACTCTTCTAAAAATATCCGGTGTTCATAGACTTGGGGATTGATGCCTATATATTCACCAAGCTCCACCCAATTGCCTTCTTGTGTCTTCTCAGCATACTAAGCAGCTGCTCCTCCTGTTGGGATGTGAGTTCCCTTGCAATGATAACTGAGAGTTTCTTATTATTCTCAAGGTAAGCATACTTGAGGTGGGGTGGAAGGGACATTAACTCCAATTGCTGTTCATGGCTAGGCACTTGATCTTCTGGAGCCAATGGTGGGGGCAGGTTATCTTCAGTAAGCTCAGAGGGTTTCCCCACACTTGCACCTTGCTCCATAGTCACCTCGGCTACTTTCTTCTGGTGGACTTCTACCTCGGTCTCATCAATAATGTTGCATTGGAAGATGGAGTGATCTTCCGGTGGGTGCTTCATAGCATCATCCAGGTTGAAACTCACTGCTCGGATATCTATCTCAAAGGAGTAAGTCCCTGAGAAGGCATCCAACTTGAACTTTGAAGTTTTCAGAAATGGTTTTCCAAGTAGGATGGATGATGGTCTTCCTGAGTCATTAGGGGGCATCTCGAAGATGTAAAAGTCAACAGGGAATGTCAGCCCCTTAATGCTCATGAGCACGTCCTCAGCAATTTCAACCATCGTGATTATGCTTTTATCTGCCAAAACAAAACGAGTTGTCGACCTTTTTAAGGGAGGGAGACTCAAAGCATCATATACAGATAATGGCACAATACTCACACACACACCTAAATCACACATGCAGTCAGAAAATGTTACACCCCCAATGGTACACGTAACCATACATGGCCTTGGATCCCCACATTTTTCTGGTATGGCACCCATTAAAGCAGAAATAGAGCTACCCAGAGGAATAGTTTCTAAGTCATTTATTTTATCTTTATGCATGCACAAATCTTTTAGAAACTTTGCATAATTAGGTACCTGCTGAATGGCATCAAAAAGGGGAATTATTACCTCAACCTTTTTGAATATTTCTACCATTTTGGGGTCTAGCTCCATCTGCTTTCTGGGCTTCCTAGCAAGGTGTGGAAAGGGGATAGGGATGGCGTCTCTTGTAGCTTCAGCTTCCTTTGGTGCACTATTCTCTAGTTGGGTTGCTTCTTCTTCAACCATGTCTTGTACTTCATCCTCCTCTTCAGCATCTTCTACCCCAACAACATCTTCAACTTGAATGTTCTCCTTTGAGCTTGGTTCCTCATGATTCCTTCCTTGCAGTGTGGCTCTAAACCTCAGAGTGATGGCATTGATGCCACCTTTGGGGTTGGATAAGGGTTGAGAAGGAATTGCACCAGAGCTTGAAGGTTGATTGTTGGAGGTAATTAGTGAATCTTGTATTGTGGAACTAAGACCATTTATGGAGGAGTTAATTGTATTCTGAATGTCTTGGTGTCCTTGTGTCATAGCGTGAAGCATCTCATCATTAGAAGAAGAAGGGGGTAAGTGATTTGAAGGGCCTACTGTTGGTTGTTCTGAGGCGCTTGGGACTGCCTTTGGTGAGGTGCCCTGTAAGGCTAGTTTTGGTTCTGCTGTCTGTTGTTGTTATTCCACCTCTGATTTCCATTGTTGTCTCTGCTTCCTCTATTGTAGTTGTCCCTCCATCCTTGGTTGGAATTATCTCTCCATCCCTGGTTGGAGTTCTCTTGCCAACCTTGATTGTAGTTTCCACCTTGGTTGTAACTGCCGCCTTGTTGATAGTATCCTTGATTCCGACGGTCATAGAAATTATGAGTAGCTGCCAAGGTGTTGTCTTCTTGTTGGAGCTGCGGACACTCATCAGTGTAATGAGTATAATCGGCACATATTCTGCATACTCTTTGAGGAACCAACTGTTGGCTCTGTTGTGATGGGGGAGGCTGAGGTTGTTGTTGATGCAGATGTATCTACTTCAGTAAGTTGGTCATCTCACATAGTGTTTGTGTGAGAGCAGTATTCTCACTGCTAGAGGAAACCTCTACAACAGCCTTGGGATGGTTATTCCTGTGCCTGTGATTCTGGGTAGACTCAGCTAGGTTGGTGATCAGTTGCCACGCTTCATCCGCGGTCTTGTACTTTTTCAGAGAACCATTACTCGCACCATCTAATATAGTCTTATCCTGAGGCTTCATGCCCTGTGTGAAGTAGCTGATCAACACCAGTTTGTCAATCATGTGGTGTGGACAAGCGTCTAGGAGGTTCCTGAAGCACTGATAAACCACTATTTTATGGTTTATCTTATGCTCAATTGAGTGGTTTTTATCAACTTTTTACTCACTTATTCATACAATTCGCATGTTTTACATTTCCCTTCCTGATTTTGTGCTATGATTGAAGACATGCTTCTTTGATCTTATATTTGCTTATTATTAATCCTCTCTTATTACCATTAGATGCCTTGATATGTGTGTTAAGTTTTTTCAAATATTATAGGGCAGGAATGGCTTGGAGGATGGAAAGGAAGCATGCAAAAGTGGAAGGAATACAAGAAGTTGGAGAAGTTGTTAAGCTGTCCAGCCTGACCTCTTTGCACTCAAATGGCTATAACTTTAGCTACAGAGGTCCAAATGAGATGGTTTTAGTTGCGTTGGAAAGCTAACATCTGGGGCTTCGCAACGATATATAATTTGCCATAGCTGTCTTGATGCCAGGTGACGCGAATGCGTAGATCACACGGCCGCGTGACCTGGCAGGAACACAACCCACGTTAACGCGTGGACGACGCCTCCGCGTCACTCTTCCGCGACCTGTACGGACCAGAAAGCGCTGGGAGTGATTTCTGGGCTGTTTTTGACCCAATTTTCAGCCCAGAACACGCAGATTAGAGGCTATAAAGTGAGGAAATGCATCCATTCATAATCATGCTCTCATAATTCATAATTTTAGTTTTAGATGTAGTTTTTAGAGAGAGAGGTTCTCTCCTCTCTCTTAGGATTAGGATTGGGATTCCTCTTAAAGGATTTAGGATTTATTATTATTCCAACTTACAATTTTCTTCTTCATTCACGGTTTAATGTTCCTTTCTATTTAATTTCGTTCCTATTTTTATTCCCTTAGTACTTTAATTGATATTTATCTTTTGAATTTGGCTTATGACTTTCATGTTAGGATTTTCTTAATTAATGTGATTTGAGGTATTTAAGTTTATGATTGTTTCTTTTTATTATCTCCAATCTAAAGATATTGTTATTCCAGTAGATTTACTTTCTCCCCTTTTGGTCTTGGGTAAGAAATCAGTAACTCAGGATTTATCTTCGCTCAACATAATTGATAACTGTTATCTTGCTAATTGAACTGAACTTCAATAATCCCAACCTTTTCTTAGGAAATAAGTAGGATTTGAAGGTTTAACTAATTAGTCCCTTGACTTTCCTTTGCTTTAGTAAAGGTTAACTAAGTGGAATTAAGATTCAACTTTCGTTATTAGTGATAAGAATAACTAAGTCTGGACTTCCAATTTCTCATACCTTGCCAAAAGTTTGCTTTACAGTTGTTTATTTATTTTAATTGTCAATTAAATTATTTGCCATATTTATTCCTAATTCTCAAAACCCCAATTTTACCTTTTTCATAGCCAATAATAAGAACATACCTTCCTGCAATTCCTTGAGAAGACGACCCGAGGTTTAAATACTCGGTTATCAATTTTAAAGGGGTTTGTTACTTGTGACAACCAAAACGTTTGCACGAAAGGATTTTTGTTGGTTTAGAAACTATATCTACAATGCGACTATTTTTATAAAATTCTTTACTAGCAAAAATCCTAACGTCAAAATGGCGACGTTGCCGGGGAATTGCAAACGTGTGCCTTATTATTGGTTATTGTAAATATTTTTTCTTTTACTTGTTTATTTGTTTCTCCTTTTTTCCCCCTTATTTCTGATAACTACTATGAATTCTCACCCCTCTCGCTTTGAGTTTGGTTCTAACTTTGTTGAAGGAAATAGAAACCACAGAAGGAATATGCATCACGGTCAGACCAATCAAGGATGGATGGAGCCAAGAGGATCTAATCAACCCTTTAGGCAACAACACCCTCCAAGATATCATGGACAACGACCATTCGACAATGCATACCCAGCTGAAAGATATGGTGGACAACCTTGTAACTACCAACAAGCCCCACCCCGTGCCTATAGACCATCCTCTCAACATAACCTCGAACCACCATACTCACAAGCTTCTTTTCACCATTCGCCACCATACGATCCTTATCCACTCCAACACCAATCCAATTACTCCCAAGAACCACCACTCCCCCATACACCATACCCATATCCATCAAAGCCAGAATCACAGGTTCGCCTTGAAGAATCAATAAAACAACTTACTGCAACTCTTCATCAACTGGAGCAAGCAATAAATCAATTATCTTCCAGACGTTCAGCCCCTCAACAGACTCCCATGGCTTTATGTGGAGAAACCAATGAAGAAAGCAGTACAAAGAAGACGCTAGATGCTCCAGTTAACAGCATAGAGCATAACTTCGTACTGGAACAAGTAGAGGAAGCTGTCATTGTAGAAGAAGAAGAGTTGGTTGAAGATTTAGGAGATGCCGAACCGCCACCTGAATCCAGAGTTATGGAGAATTCCGTCGAGGATGCTATAATTGACGCTGAGGAGGATTTTGCACTGCCTCCAATGCAAATATCTTATGAAGAACTGGACGGAATAACCCAGGATGTAGGTTTTCTTGATTATGATGATCACAAGTCCTGTTCTCTTAGTGACGAACTTGCATCCGCAAGTGAATTCTTTGAGACAGAAGAATCTTCCCCGAGTGAATATGAAGATGATGTTGAGGTAGATTTTTCTCAACCTCCAATATATGACTTGAGCGATGATGAGGGAGAAATTGAAGACTCTGATCAAGATATGGTTGAAGTGGAAGAAATTTTCAATGACGTGGAGAAATTCACAGAAGAGCACAAGGGAGTAAAACTTACAGAACCACTGGAACCACCTATCCCGAGGCCACTACCACCCAATACAAGCTTCAAGTGGTAAAATCCTTAGCTCTTATCTTTACTTTTCCACTTGAATATGGTTTACATGAAACAGATGGCCAGCTTAGAGCTCTTTGCGGCTTTAATAGAAAAAGGGAAATGGCTCGTACTCAGAGCTGGTGCACAAGGTTCAATAAGGTTCCACACTTCAACTCGAAGCGCACGGATTGGTATCATGCTCAATTGAATGGATCACGGAGAACGCTTGGTCACCATGGTGAGAATCTACTTTTTAAGCCGCCCGGATGGAATCATGTAGATCAAGACAGAGGCGGATTTAAAAGCAAAGCTTGGGATCATGGATCCTATCCTGACATTCGTCATCCTGGGAGCCTGAAAATTTGTTTGAAGCTGCTCAGAAGCTTTACATGCCTAGTTTGGGACCCCGGAGGCTATTGGCATTCCAAGCATTGGTGGAGATTTCTGGATGAATTTAAACATAAGCCGCCATAACAAGAAGCTCAACCAATGTCCAACTTAAGGACTTTAATTAAAAGTGTTAGGTGGGAGACAACCCACCATGGTATGATCGTTTCTTTTTCATTTTTATCTAGTTTTATTTGTTTTCGAGTTTTATTTTATTTTATTGTATTAAACCTGTAATTTTGCATAACATTCATATTAGCATTGCATTCTGCATACTGCATTATTAAAAAAAATATTACACGCACGCGACGCGGCAGCGTCGCTGACGCGTCCGCGTCACCAGTACGTTGGGTAGAAGAAAATTGAACAGAGAGTCACGCGATAGCGTGGCTGGAGGCGTGCCAGTGGCACAAATCGTCCCACACGACCGCGTCGCTGACGCGTCCACGTCACATGGGCATAATAGCCTTCCACGCGACCGCGTGCCCTGATTTTCGACGTAAAAAGGGTGCACAACAAATTATTGTGCGAGAGTGGTGCTGGATTGATGCTAGACGCACAATCCCTGTCGCGCGACCGCGTCATTTCTTTTTGAAGCCCTCTCACGCGATCGCATGCCCCACGCGATCGCGTCACCCAATATTTGGCAATTAATGATTTTGAACAGAGAGTTGTGCGAGCGCAAGACTGCCCTCGCGCCAGTAAAATAAAACGGGTCACGCGACCACGTGACCGATGCGACCGCGTCAATCAGTATAAGCGCAAGTCGCGCGACCGCGCCAATTGCGCCGCACAGCTTATCCTAATTTGCCAACTATCTTATCTTTTCTTCCCCAATCCTAATTTTTCCTCCCTCCTTTCTTACTTACTTCTTCTTCCATTCTTTCCCTTCTCACTCTTCTTATCTTTCATTTTATTTTACTTAATTGAATATTTCACTCATTGCATTTTAATTTTGTGTATATTTTTTCTTTTTTTTCTAAATTTATTATTTTACCCTTGGTGTTCAAATGTTCTTATTTAACTGTTACATCTTTTCTGGTATTTTCTTGGTGCTTAGTGACTTGTTTAATTCTAATTAAGTAATATTATTTAAATCAATGCCAATCTTTTATATCTGTATTACTTTTGCATTGATATGAATTTATATTATCTCTCTGATGAGCGGATAATTTATACGCTTTTTGGCATTGTTTTTATATAGTTTTTAATAAGTTTAAGCTACTTTTAGGGATGTTTTCACTAGTTTTTATGTTAAATTCACATTTCTGGACTTTACTATGAGTTCGTGTGTTTTTCTGTGATTTCAGGTAAATTCTGACTGAAATTGAGGGATTTGAGCTAAACTCTGAAGAAGGCTGACAAAAGGACTGCTGATGCTGTTGGATTCTGACCTCCCTGCACTTGAAATGGATTTTCTGGAGCTACAAAACTCCAATTGGTGCGCTCTCAACGGCGTTGGAAAGTAGACATCCAGGGCTTTCCAGCAATATATAATAGTTCATGCTTTATTCGAAGAATGACGACGTAACTTGGCGTTGAACGCCAAGTACATGCTGCTGTCTGGAGTTAAACGCCAGAAAAACGTCATGATCCGGAGTTGAACGCCCAAAACACGTCATAACTCA
>NC_029775.3:57271984-57272527 GCF_000817695.3 Arachis duranensis | reverse complement strand
AAAATTATGTTCTTGATGTTCATCATGATCTTCATAGTGTTCTTGGTGTTCATCTTGACATTCATAGCATTCTTGCATGCATCTTGTGTCTTGATCCAAAATTTTCATGTTTTGGGTCATTTTTGTGTTTTTCTTTAAAAATTCAAAAATCAAAAATATCTTCTCCTTATTTTCCTCCAAAATTTCGAAATTTTGGGTTGACTTGATCAAAAATTTTCAAAAATTAGTTGTTTCTTACAAGTCAAGTCAAAATTTCAATTTTAAAAATCTTATCTTTTCAAAATCTTTTTCAAAAATCATATCTTTTTCATTTTTGACATAATTTTCGAAAATTTCAAAATTCTTTTTCAAAATGTTTTCAAAATATTTTTCTTATCTTTATATCAAATTTTTGAAAATTAGCTAACAATTAATGTGATTGGTTCAAAAATTTGAAGTTTGTTACTTTGCACAGGTTATTTTCCCGTGAGGAATGAAAGTAGCCACAGTTGATAGTGAACCCCTATACAAAGCTTGCCATGGAAAGGAGTAAGAAGGATTGAG
>NC_029775.3:57266445-57266636 GCF_000817695.3 Arachis duranensis | reverse complement strand
TTTCATGATCATTAGTGTGTAACCATGCCTTAAAGCTATGAATAAAATCCATTAGTCCTTCACCTCTCTTAAAAGAAAAATGTTTTAATTCAAAAGAACAAGAAGTACACAATTTTCGAAATTATTAGTGAATTTAATTTAATTATATTGATGTGGTGGCAATAATTTTTGTTTTCTGAATGAATGAATGA
>NC_029775.3:57263477-57264195 GCF_000817695.3 Arachis duranensis | reverse complement strand
TTCTTTCCCTTCTCATTCTTCTTATCTTTTATTTTATTTTATTTAATACTTTCATTCATTCCATATTTTTGTTTTTCTAAATTTATTATTTTACCATTGGTGTTCAAATGTTCTTATTCAACTGTTACATCTCTTCTGGTATTTTCTTGGTGCTTAGTGACTTGTTTAATTCTGATTGAGTAATATTATTTAAATCAATGCCAATCTTTTATATCTGTATTACTTTTGCATTGACATGAATTTATATTAGCTCTCCTTCCCCACTCTCTTCCCCATTGTTGTACATTTTGTACCACTGGCATGCCATGGCTTCTATTATTTTCTCACGTACATGTTGAAGCTTCCATATAAATGAGACCCTTATCATTTGGCATTAACCCAACCATACTTCATTTATTTTCTTATCTTTATTTCTAGGTTACTTTTCTTCCCTATTTTCTTTTAGGATGGCCACCCGGAAGGGAAGCGGAAGACGTTTACATGGGGAGAGAAGACAAGTCCATCTGCACAATCTTTGGAGAAAAGCATTAGTTGGAACAACCCGTCCACCTGCACATCTTAGCATGCACCGAGGACGGTGCTATCTTTAAGTGTGGGGAGATCGATACCGATCTCCATGGGTTAGTTATTTTCTATTTCAACACCAATGTTTTATTTTATTTGATAGTTCATTGTTGCATTTGCATATTTGTTTGATTTTTGCATATTTTACCACTTG
>NC_029775.3:57253923-57263403 GCF_000817695.3 Arachis duranensis | reverse complement strand
TTTTATTCTTGTGTGTTTTCTTCTCTATAATTGCAATCTTTGCTTTGTTCCATTCTATATGTCCATTATTTAGTGTATTTACATGCTTGCATATGATTGAGGCCATTGTTTGATTCTAGCTCACTTATCCCAAAATTAGCCTACCTTTTACATCACCCTTGTTAGCCCCCTTGAGCCTTTAATTCCCTCTTATTCTATAAACCACAACACTAGCCTTAAGCAGAAAAACAAATTTAAAATCTCAAGTTGAATTCTTGGTTAGCTTAAGATAAAAATTGTGTAATTGTTTAAGTGTGGGAAACCTATTGGGAACATGGATGATAAAAACAAAGGGTGGGAAGTTGAAAAGAATGAAATAATTCAAATAAAATTTTTGGGAAGCATGCTCATGTGAAATCAAAATAATTGAATTACCATGTGCATTAAAAAAAATATAATTCAGTATTTGAATAAAGGGGATACAAAAGAATTCCCCAAAAGCAAAATAAGCAATGCACATGGGACAAAATTAAAACTAATGCATGAGCATGTAACATCAAAAGTGGAAAAAATATGGGAGAATAGATAAAGAAGCTTTGCTTTACAAAGTATGTATGTTAGGTGAGATCTTAGACTAATCAAGGATTCACTTAATTAGCTCACTTAGCCTTATATATATATCCATACCTTTACCTCAGCCCCATTACAACCCTGAAAAGACCTCATGATGTTTGCATTAGTATACTAAATATTTGTTGATTGGTTAGATGAAGAACAACATTTTAGAAAGCATGATTAGAGAAGAGTAGAGAGATTGACCCTAGACACTCGAGAGATTTGAGCGTATATACACTACCAGTGAGGGTTCAATGCTTGATTCTATGATTCCTGCTTTCATTTGCTATGTTCTTACAAGTTTACTTGTTTTCGCTGTATGATTAGAATTAGTGAAATCTGATTTATGTTTGTCTTGGAGGACTTATTTATTTTTAACCAAGTAGGTAGAAACATTTTGCATTTAGTTGCATTCATAGGTTGCATCTCATACATTCTATCATTCCTCTTCATCTTTTTATAGTTTCTCTTGAGCTTAGCATGAGGACATGCTATTGTTTAAGTATGGGGAGGTTGATAAACCACTATTTTATGGTTTATCTTATGCTCAATTGAGTGGTTTTTATCAACTCTTTACTCACTTATTCATACAATTCGCATGTTTTACATTCCCCTCCCTGATTTTGTGCTATGATTGAAAACATGCTTCTTTGATCTTATATTTGCTTATTATTAATCCTCTCTTATTACCATTAGATGCCTTGATATGTGTGTTAAGTGTTTTCAGATATTATAGGGCAGGAATGGCTTGGAGGATGGAAAGGAAGCATGCAAAAGTGGAAGGAATACAAGAAGTTGGAGAAGTTGTTAAGCTGTCAAGCCTGACCTCTTCGCACTCAAATGGCTATAACATTAGCTACAGAGATCCAAATGAGATGGTTTTAGTTGCGTTGGAAAGCTAACGTCTGGGGCTTCGCAACGATATATAATTTGCCATAGCTGCCCCGATGCCAGATTACGCGAACGCGTGGATCACGTGGCCGCGTGACCTGGCAGGAACACAACCCACGCTAACGCGTAGACGACACCTCCGCGCCACTCTTCCGCGACCTGTACGGACCAGAAAGCGCTGGGAGTGATTTCTAGGCTGTTTTTGACCCAATTTTTAGCTTAGAACACACAGATTAGAGGCTATAAAGTGAGGGAATGCATCCATTCATAATCATGCTCTCATAATTCATAATTTTAGTTTTAGATGTAGTTTTTAGAGAGAGAGGTTCTCTCCTCTCTCTTAGGATTAGGATTAGGATTCCTCTTAAAGGATTTATGATTTATTATTATTCCAACTTATAATTTTCTTCTTCATTCCAGGTTTAATGTTCCTTTCTATTTAATTTCGTTCCTATTTTTATTCCCTTAGTACTTTAATTGATAATTATCTTTTGAATTTGGCTTATAACTTTCATGTTAGTATTTTCTTAATTAATGTGATTTGAGGTATTTAAGTTTATGATTGTTTCTTTTTATTATCTCCAATCTGAAGATATTGTTATTCCAAGAGATTTACTTTCTCCCCTTTTGGTCTTGGGTAAGAAATCAGTAACTCAGGAGTTATCTTAGCTCAACATAATTAATAATTGTTATCTTGCTAATTGAACTGAACTTCAATAATCCCAACCTTTTCTTAGAAAATAAATAGGATTCGAAGGTCTAACTAATTAGTCCCTTGACTTTCCTTTGCTTTAGCAAAGGTTAACTAAGTGGAATTAAGATTCAACTTTCGTTATTAGTGATAAGAATAACTAAGTCTGGACTTCCAATTTCTCAAACCTTGCCAAAAGTTTGCTTTACAGTTGTTTATTTATTTTTTAATTGTCAATTAAATTATTTGCCATATTTATTCCTCATTCTCAAAACCCCAATTTTACCTTTTTCATAGCCAATAATAAGAACATACCTCCCTGTAATTTCTTGAGAAGACGACCCGAGGTTTAAATACTCGGTTATCAATTTTAAAGGGGTTTGTTACTTGTGACAACCAAAACGTTTGCACGAAAGGATTTTTCTTGGTTTAGAAACTATATCTACAACATAACTTTTTTTATAAAATTCTTTACTAGCACAAATCCTAACGTCAAGCACTCCCAATACTCATACAGAGCCTCTGAGTCGCCTTGAATAATGCAGGAAATTTCTTTCCTAAGTCTATCAGTCACTTCAGTTGGAAAGTTCTTTTCTAAGAATTCTCTCCTGAGTGTATCCCAGTTAGTAACAACTGCTTCAGGTTGAGTGTAGTTCCACTCCCTTGCCTTTTTCTCAAGAGAAAATGGGAAGGTGGATAGCAGAATAGTAGTCTCATCTACACCATGACGCCTAATAGTAGAGCAGGCTGTTTGAAAATCTCTGGGTGCTTGAGAGGCTCTTGAGTAGCCAAGCCATGAAACTTAGGCAATAGATTGAGTAGCCCAGTTTTCAGTTCAATATCTGCACCCAGATTTGGGTGACGCGCTTGGAAAGGTGGCAGTGTAAATTTCGGAGCTCCTGCTTCCTGGAGAGTAACCCTCTTGGGTGCTGCCATGTTATCTACGCATAAATCAACAGAGTCAGTAGAAGAGGAGCTTGTTTCTCCCTTAAATGATGCTTCAGATTCGTCCTCAGATAAGACTGGTGAATTGGTAGTAACCACTTCACCACCCTCATAGGCTAACCGACGCCGAGCTCGCCTTATACGTGAAAGGGTTCTTTCAATTTCTGGATCAAACGTGGCTATGCTCAATTCAGGTAGTTAACTCATCATTCAATGAAAGAAACATACAGCTTGATGAGCGGATAATTTATACACTTTTTGGCATTGTTTTTAGGTAGTTTTTAGTAGGATCTAGCTACTTTTAGGGATGTTTTTATTAGTTTTTATGCAAAATTCACATTTCTGGACTTTACTATGAGTTCGTGTATTTTTCTGTGATTTCAGGTATTTTCTCGCTGAAATTGAGGGACCTGAGCAAAAATCTGATTCAGGATGACAAAGGACTGCTGATGCTGTTGGATTCTGACCTCCCTGCACTCGAAATGGATTTTCTGGAGCTACAGAACTTCAAATGGAATGCTCTCAACGGCGTTGGAAAGTAGACATCCAGAGCTTTTCAGAAATATATGATAGTTCATACCTTATTCAAGTTCAGACGACGCAAACTGGCATTCAACGCCAGTTCTATGCTGTATTCTAGAGTAAAACGCCAGAAACACGTCACAAACCAGAGTTAAACGCCAAAAACATGTTATAACTTGGCGTTTAACTCCAAGAGAAGCCTCTGCACGTGTAAAGCTCAAGCTCTGCCCAAGCACACACCAAGTGGGCCCCGGAAGTGGATTTCTACATCAATTACTTATCTTTGTAACTCTAGTAGCTAGTTTAGTATAAATAGAACTTTTTACTAGTGTATTAGACATCTTGATACCTATCTTCGGACGTTAGTTCTTAGACTTAGGGGGCTGGCCATTCAACCATGCCTGGACCTTGATCACTTATGTATTTTCAACGGTGGAGTTTCTACACAACATAGATGAAGGTGTGGAGCTCTGCTGTACCTCGAGTTTTAATGCAAAGTACTACTATTTTCTATTCAATTCATGCTTATTCTTATTATAAGATATTCGCTGCCCTTCAACCTGATGGATATGATGATCCGTGACACTCATCATCATCCGTCCTTATGAACGCGTGACTGACAACCTCTTCCGTTCTACCTCAAAACGAACGAATGTCTCTTGGATTCCTTAATCAGAATCTTTGTGGTATAAGCTAGAATTATTGGTGGCCATTCTTGAGAATCTGGAAAGTCTAAACCTTGTCTGTGGTATTCCAAGTAGGATTCAGGGATTGAATGACTGTGATGAGCTTCAAACTCGTGATTGTTGGGCGTGGTGACAGACGCAAAAGAATCAATGGATTCTATTCCGACATGATTAAGAACCGACAGATGATTAGTCGTGCTGTGACAGAGCATTTGGACCATTTTCACTGAGAGGATGGGATGTAGCCATTGACAACGGTGATGCCCTACATACAGCTTACCATGGAAAGGAGTAAGAAGGATTGGATGAAAGCAGCAGGAAAGCAGAGATTCAGAAGGAACACAGCATCTTCATACACTTATCTGAAATTCCCACCAATGATTTACATAAGTATCTCTATCTTTATTTTCTGTTTATTTTTCATTATATTCGAAAACCATTATAACCATTTGAATCCGCCTAACTGAGATTTACAAGATGACCATAGCTTGCTTCATACCAACAATCTCCGTGGGATCGACCCTTACGTAAGGTATTACTTGGACGACCCAGTGCACTTGTTGGTTAGTTGTGTGAAGTTGTGACAAAGTGTGATTCACGTTTGAGAGCGCTACCAAGTTTTTGGCGCCATTGTTGATGATCACAATTTCGTGCACCAAGTTTTTGGCGCCGTTGCCGGGGATTGTTTGAGTTTGGACAACGTTCATCTTGTTGCTCAGATTAGGTAATTTTCTTCTCAAAAAGTTTTTCAAAAATCTTTCAAAAATTTTTATTTTTTTTCATTTTTCTAAATACAATTTTCGAAAAAAATATACAAAAAAATTCTAAAATCATAAAAACCAAAAATATTTTGTGTTTCTTGTTTTAGTCTAATGTCAAATTTTAAGTTTGATGTCAATTGCATATTTTTAAAAAATATGCATTTTTCGAAAATTCATGCATGTGTTCTTCATGATCTTCAAGTTATTCTTGGCAAGTCTTCTTGTTTGATCTTGATATTTTCTTGTTTTGTCTCTTTTGTTGTTTTTCATATGCATTCTTGAATTCTTAGAGTCTAAATACTAAAAATTTCTAAGTTTGGTGTCTTGCATGTTTTTCTTTTCTTGAAAATTTTTCAAAAATAAGTTATTGATGTTCATCTTAATCTTCAAAGTGTTCTTGGTGTTTATCTTGACGTTCATAGTGTTCTTGCATGCATCATGTGTTTTGATTCATAATTTTCATGTTGTGAGTCAATTTTTTTGTTTTTCTCTCTCATCATTAAAAATTCAAAAAATCAAAAAAAAATATCTTTTTCCTTATTTCTCTCAAAAGTTCGAAATCTTTGGATTGACTTAGTCAAAAATTTATAAAATTAGTTGTTTCTTGTTAGTCAAATCAAGATTTCAATTTTAAAAATCCTATCTTTTCAAAATCTTTTTCAAAAATCAAATCTTTTTCAATTTTTTTTTATTATTTTCAAAAATTTTAAAATTGTTTTTCAAAATCTTTTTCTTAATTTCATTTTAAATTTTCAAAAACTTTACTAATAATTAATGTGATTGATTCAAAAATTTGAAGTTTGTTACTTTCTTATTAAGAAAGGTTCAATCCTTAAATTATAGAATCATATCTTTTAGTTTCTTGTTAGTCAAGTAATCAATTTTAATTTTAAAAATCAAATCTTTTTCAAAATAAATTTTAATCATTTCTTTTTCAATCACATCTTTTCAAAATATCTTTTTCAAATCATATCTTTTTCAAAATCAATTTCAAAAATCTTTTCTAAACTTCTTATCTTTTCAAAATTGATTTTCAAATCTTTTTCAACTAACTAATTGACTTTTTGTTTGTTTCTTATCTTTTTCAAAACCACCTAACCACTTTTCTTTTTCTAATTTTCGAAAATCAACCTCCCTCTTTTTCAAAATTCTTTTAATTAACTAATTGTTTCAAATTTTAATTTTAATTTTATTTCTTATCTTAATTTTCGAAAATCACTAACCATTTTTTAAACAATTTTTGAAATTCTCTCCCTCTCATCTCTTTCTATTTATTTATTTATTTACTAACACTTCTCTTCATCTCAAAATTTGAACCCTCTCTTCCCCTCTGTGTTCGAATGTTTCTCTTCTCCTTCTTCTACTCTTTTATTCTTCTACTCATATGAAGGAATCTCTCTACTGTGGTAAAGAGGATCCCTATTATTATTTTCTGTTCCCCTCTTTCTCATATGAGCAGGAGCAAGGACAAGAATATTCTTGTTAAAGCAGATCCTGAACCTGAAAGGACTCTGAAGAGGAAACTAAAAGAAGCTAAAATACAACAATCCAGAGACAACCTTACAGAAATTTTTCGAAAAGAAAGAGGAGATGGCAGCCAAAAATAATGACAACAACAATAATGCAAGGAGGATGCTTGGTAATTATACTACACCTACTTCCAATTTTTATGGAAGAAGCATCTCAATCCCTGCCATTGGAGCAAACAATTTTGAGCTGAAGCCTCAACTAGTTGCTTTAATGCAACAGAACTACAAGTTTCATGGACTTCCATCAAAAGATCCCTACCAGTTCTTAACTGAGTTCTTGTAGATCTGTGAGACTGTTAAGACTAATGGAGTAGATCTTGAAGTCTACAGACTCATGCTTTTCCCTTTTGTTGTAAGAGACAGAGCTAGAATATGGTTGGACTCACAACCTAAAGATAGCCTGGACTCTTGGGATAAGCTGGTCATGGCCTTCTTGGCTAAGTTCTTTCCTCCTCAAAAGTTGAGCAAGCTTAGAGTGGATGTTTAAACCTTAAAACAAAAAGATGGTGAATCCCTCTATGAAGCTTAGGAAAGATACAAACAGTTGACCAAAAAATGTCCTGCTGACATGCTTTCAGAGTGGACCATTTTGGATATATTCTATTATGGTTTATCTGAGTGCTCTAAGATGCCACTGGACCATTCTGCAGGTGGATCCATTCACCTAAAGAAAACACCTGCAGAAGCTCAGGAACTCATTGACATGGTTGCAAATAACCAATTCATGCACACCTCTGAGAGGAATCCTGCGAGTAATGGGATGCCTCAGACGAGGGGAGTTCTTAAAATTAATGCTCTAAATGCCATATTGGCTCAGAATAAAATGTTGACTCAGCAAGTCAACATGATTTCTCAAAGTCTGAATGGATGGCAAAATACATCCAACAGTACTAAAGAGGCATCTTCTGAAGAAGAAGCTTATGATTCTGAGAACCCTGCAATGGCAGAGGTGAATTACATGGGTGAACCCTATGGGAACACCTATAATTCCTCATGGATAAATCATCCAAATTTCTCATGGAAGGATTAACAAAAGCCTCAACAAGGCTTTAATAATGGTGGAAAAAATAGGCTTAGCAATAGCAAGCCTTTTCCATCATCTTCTCAGTAATAGACAGAGAATTCTGAGCAGAGTCCTCTAACTTAGCAAACATAGTCTTTGATCTGTCTAAGGCCACTTTAAGTTTCATGACTAAAACAAGGTCCTCCATTAGAAATTTGGAGGCACAAGTGGGCCAGTTGAGTAAGAAAATCACTGAAACTCTTCCCAGTACTCTCCCAAGCAATACAGAAGAGAATCCAAAAAGAGAGTGTAAGGCCATTGATATTGTCAATATGGCCGAATGCACAAAGGAGGAGAAAGACGTGAATTCCAGTGAGGAAGACCTCCTAGGACGTCCTCTGAACAAGAAGGAGTTCCCTATTGAGGACCTAAAGGAATCTGAGGCTCATATAGAGACCATAGAGATTCCATTAAACCTCCTTCTGCCATTCATGAGCTCTGAAAATTATTATTCCTCTGAAGTAGATGAAGATGTAACTGGAGAGCAAGTTGCTCAATATCTAGGAGCTATCATGAAGCTGAATGCCAAGTTGTTTGGTAATGAGACTTGGGAAGATGCACCTCCCTTGCTCATTAGTGAACTAGATACATGGGTTCAGCAAACTTTACCTCAAAAGAAACAAGATCCTGGTAAATTCTTAATATCCTATACCATAGGCACCATGACCTTTGAGAAGGCTCTGTGTGACCTGGGGTCAGGTATAAATCTTATGCCACTCTCTGTAATAGAGAAACTAGGGATCTTTGAGGTATAGGCTGCCACATTTTCATTAGAAATGGCAGACAAGTCAATAAGACAAGCTTATGGAATGGTAGAGGACGTGTTAGTGAAGGTTAAAGGCCTTTACATCCCTATTGATTTCATAATCTTAGATACTAGAAAGGAGAAGGATGAATGCATCATCCTTAGAAGACCCTTCCTAGCCACAACAAGAGTTGTGATTGATGTTGATAGAGGAGAGCTAGTCCTTCAATTGAATGGGGACTACCTTGTGTTTAAAGCTCAAGGATCTTCCTCTGCAACCATGGAGAGGAAGCATGAAAAGCTTCTCTCAATACAGAGTCAAACAAGGCCCCCACAATCAAACTCTAAGTTTGGTGTTGGGAGGCCACAACCAAACTCTAACTTTGGTGTTGAGAAGCCCCCACATTCAAACTCTAAGTTTGGTGTTAGGAGGCCCTCATCATGCTCTGATCATCTGTGAGGCTCCATGAGAGCCCACTGTCAAGCTATTGACATTAAAGAAGCGCTTATTGGGAGGCAACCCAATTTCTATTTATCTATATTTTTATTTTTCTTTTATGTTTTATTAGGTTCATGATCATGTGGAGTCACAAAATAATTGCTAAAATTAAAAACAGAATCAAAAACAGCAAAAGAAACAGCACACCCTGGAGGAAGAGCTTACTGGCGTTTAAACGCCAGTAAGGAGCATCTGGCTGGCGTTCAACGCCAGAACAGAGCATGAATTTGGCGTTGAACGCCAGAAACAAGCAGCAATCTGGCGTTTAAATGCCAGGATTGCACCCTGAGAAAAGCTGGCATTTAACGCCAGCAACAAGCATCAGGCTGGCGTTAAACGCCAGAAACATGCTACATCTGGGTGTTTAACACCAGAAACAAGCTTCAGCCTGGCGTTAAACGCCAGGATTATAGGCAGAGGGCATTTTACACGCCTAATTGGTGCAGGGATGATTCATCCTTGACATCTCAGGATCTGTGGACCCCACAGGATCCCCACCTACCTCAACTCACCTTCTCTCCTCTTCACACAATCCAATCTCTCTTCCCCATCAA
>NC_029775.3:57240442-57253806 GCF_000817695.3 Arachis duranensis | reverse complement strand
ATCTCTCTGTCTCCTCCATATCTTCTTCTTCTTCTATTCTCTCTTCTTTTGCTCAAGGGCGAGCAACATTCTAAGTTTGGTATGGTAAAAGCATAACTTTTTGTTTTTCCATAACCATTGATGGCACCTAAGGCTAGAGAAACCTCAAGAAAGAGGAAAGGGAAGACAATTGCTTCCACCTCTGAGTCATGGGAGATGGAGAGATTCATCTCAAGGGTCCATAGCTCAGTAATAGAGCATTTGACTGCACATCAAGAGAGCCAACTCATGGACCTCAACAAGAGTATAAGGAATTTCCCCATCAAGAAATCCCTGAGATACCTCAAGGGATATATTTTCCTCTACACAACTATTGGGAGCAACTAAGGATAGGAGCACCAAAATCACTAGGGATCAAGCAACAGAGGCAAGAAAGAGACATAAGAGGAGCTCAAGAAGCACCTTTGGTTCTTCAAGAGGAAGACGCTACCCTCACTAAGGTGGACTCATTCCTTAATCTCCTTGCTCTTATTTTTCTATTTTTTCGATTTTTGGACTTTATGTTTGTCTATGTTTGTGTCTTTATTACATTATCATTAGTATTTAGTAACTATGTCTTAAGGCTATGAATAATTCCATGAATCCTTCACCTTTCTTAAACGAAAAATGTTTCTAATACAAAAAAACAAGAAGTACATGAGTTTCGAATTCATCCTTGAAATTAGTTTAATTATATTGATGTGGTGACAATACTTTTTGTTTTCTGAATGAATGCTTGAACAATGCATATTTTTTATCTTGTTGTTTATGAATGTTAAAATTGTTGGCTCTTGAAAGAACGATGAACAAAGAGTAATGTTATTGATAATATGAAAAATCATAAATTTGATTCTTGAAGCAAGAAAAAGCAGTGAAAAAGCAAAAGCTTGCGAAAAAAAAAGGCAAAAAAAAGAGAGAAAGAAAAAGAAAAAGCAAGCAGAAAAAGCCAATAGCCCTTAAAACCAAAAGGCAAGGGTAAAAAAGATCCAAGGCTTTGAGCATCAATGGATAGGAGGGCCCAAGGAAATAAAATCCAGGCCTAAGCGGCTAAATCAAGTTGTCCCTAACCATGTGCTTGTGGCATGCATGTCCAAGTGAAAAGCTTGAGACTGAGTGGTTAAAGTCGTGATCCAAAGTAAAAAGAGTGTGCTTAAGAGCTCTGGACACCTCTAGCTGGGGACTTTAGCAAAGCTGAGTCACAATCTGAAAAAGGTTCACCCAGTCATGTGTCTTTGGCATTTATGTATCCAGTGTTAATACTGGTAAACAAAGTGCTTAGGGCCACGGCCAAGACTCATAAAAGTAGCTGTGTTCGAGAATCAACATACTTAACTAGGAGAATCAATTAACACTATCTGAAATCTGAGTTCCTATAGATGCCAATCATTCTAAACTTCAAAGGAAAAAGTGAAATGCCAAAATTGTTCAGAGGCAAAAAGCTACAAGTCCCGCTCATCTAATTAAAACTAATATTCATTGATATTTTGGGATTTATAGTATATTCTCTTCTTCTTATCCTATTTTATTTTCAGTTGCTTGGGGACAAGCAACAATTTAAGTTTGGTGTTGTGATGAGCGGATAATTTATACGCTTTTTGGCATTGTCTTTAGGTAGTTTTTAGTAGGATCTAGCTACTTTTAGGGATGTTTTTATTAGTTTTTCTGCAAAATTCATATTTCTGGACTTTACTATGAGTTTGTGTGTTTTTCTATGATTTCAGGTATTTTCTGGCTGAAATTGAGGGACCTGAGCAAAAATCTGATTCAGGTTGACAAAGGACTGCTGATGCTGTTGGATTCTGACCTTCCTGCATTCAAAATATATTTTCTGGAGCTACAGAACTCCAAATGGCGCGCTCTTAACGGCTTTGGAAAGTAGACATCCAGAGCTTTCCAGCAATATATGATAGTCCATACTTTATTCAAGTTCAGATGACACAAACTGGCGTTCAACGCCAGTTCCATGCTGCATTCTAGAGTAAAACGCCAGAAACACGTCACAAACCAGAGTTAAACGCCAAAAACACGTTACAACTTGGCGTTTACCTCAAAGAGAAGCCTTTGCACGTGTAAAGCTCAAGCTCAGCCCAAGCACACACCAAGTGGGCCCCGGAAGTGGATTTCTACATCAATTACTTATCTCTGTAACCCTAGTAGCTAGTTTAGTATAAATAGAACTTTTTACTAGTGTATTAGACATCTTGGTACCTATCTTCGGACATTAGTTCTTAGACTTTGGGGGCTGGCCATTCGGCCATGCCTGGACTTTTATCACTTATGTATTTTCAACGGTGGAGTTTCTACACACCATAAATTATGGTGTGGAGCTCTGCTGTACCTCGAGTTTTAATGCAAAGTACTACTATTTTCTATTTAATTCATGCTTATTCTTATTCTAAGATATTCGCTGCCCTTCAACCTGATGGATGTGATGATCCGTGACACTCATCATCATCCGTCCTTATGAATGCGTGACTGACAACCACTTCCGTTCTACCTCAGAACGAACGAATGTCTCTTGGATTCCTTAATCAGAATCTTCATGGTATCAGCTAGAATTATTGGCGGCCATTCTTGAGAATCCGGAAAGTCTAAACCTTGTCTGTGATATTCCGAGTAGGATTCAGGGATTGAATGACTGTGACGAGTTTCAAACTCACGATTGTTGGGCTTGGTGACAGACGCAAAAGAATCAATGGATTCTATTCCGACATGATCGAGAATCGACAGATGATTAGTCGTGCTGTGACAGAGCATTTGGACCATTTTCATTGAGAGAATGGGATGTAGCCATTGACAACGGTGATGCCCTACATACAGCTTGCCATGGAAAGGAGTAAGAAGGATTAGATGAAAGCATCAGGAAAGCAGAGATTCAGAAGGAATACAGCATCTTCAAACACTTATCCCGAAATTCCCACCAATGATTTACATAAGTATCTCTATCTTTATTTTCTATTTATTTATCATTATATTCGAAAACCATTATAACCATTTGAATCCGCCTAACTAATATTTACAGGATGACCATAGCTTGCTTCATACCAACAATCTCCGTGGGATCAACCCTTACTCACGTAAGGTATTACTTGGACGACCCAGTGCACTTGCTGGTTAGTTGTGCGAAGTTGTGACAAAGTGTGATTCACGTTTGAGAGCGCTACCAAGTTTTTAGCGCCATTGTTGATGATCACAATTTCGTGCACCACAGCTCATGATAATAAAAATAAAAACAAAATATGCAAATATGTTAAATAAAAATATTTACACTAATCAATAACGTAGCATACTATTGCAACTCCCCGGCAACGGCACCAAAAATTGACGTGCGGAAAATTGTTGATTAAGAATTTATAATGAACTAACATTGTGAGTATAGCTCTTAACCAATGAAGATTCCGCGTATCAATTTAGAAAGGGATTTGTCACAATTTAAGAATAAAATACTGGGAGTATGAATCCCAGGTCGTCTCCCAACGAGTTGACAAAAGAGTGCTATTTTATTGATCAGAGGTTTTCCGAGAAATTTTAAGAGTTAACGAACAGAAAAGTAAATAATTATAAACTAAAGTAATGAAAATTAACGGGAGATTTTATATAATCAAAATGAAAGCCTTGACCAGGAGAAGATTAATCGGAAGTTCTATCCTTGTTGGATGTTCCCAAGTGTAATAATAAGAGGTTGTTGTTCTACTTAGTCATCCTTTACTGAATAAAGGAAAGTCAAGTAACTAACTAACTAACTCTATCCTCAATTCCTAAGCCTCTCCTAAGAATAGGATTAGAGTTAGAGACTAGAGATTCAGCCAACAACTTCCAATTAAAATTAACACTTGAGTGTTCCCAACACAAGGTTCTCCTCTTAATCAACTCCCAAGTCAAGTTGGGAATCTACTCCATTGACATGAATAATACGTTCACAGACATATAAGGGGAATAAGAAGAAAATATGATAAATTAAATAATAACTGAAAATTGATTAAAGGTAAAAATAGTTCTTTGCATTAATAAATCCCAAAATTATAAACATACGTATCTGAACAGGGTTAATGGGCAATAAAAGAGTAAGGGATAAGGAAACAAACTAGAATAATGGAAACTTCAACGGAGGTGATAACTCTTCTCAATATCCAAATCAAAAGCATAAAACTCTAAAACTATGAATGTGAAAAACCCTAGAGGAAGTAGTGATTTTTCTCTAAGATTCCAATCTTAAAACTAAAACCATGCGAATGAGAATGTGTGTGAATGTCTCTTGAGTCTCTGCTATCCCCTGGCTCTAGTCTGTGTTTCTGGACCGAAAACTAGGTCAAAACTTGGCCCGAAATCGCCCCCAGCATTTTCTGCGTTTTCTGCATGTGGCGCATGTCACGCGTACGCGTCAGTCACGCGTACGCGTCGCTGGTCATCCTCGCGTGTCACGCATACGCGTCAGGCACGCGCACGCATCGCCGTGTGAACTCCAATTCATGCGTACGCATCAGGTATGCACACGCATCGCTCCTCGCTGGCTATCTCCTTTAGTTTTTGTGCTCCTTCCATTTATGCAAGCTTCCTCTCCATCCTCTAAGCCATTTCTGCCTTATAAAGTCTGAAAACACTTAACGTACAGATCACGGCATCGAATGGTATAAAGGGAATTAAAACACACAATTTAAGGGCTTAGGAAGCAAGTTTTCAATTGTAGAGCAAAACTAGGAAGGAATTGTAAAACTATGCAAATTGTATGAATAAGTGTGTAGATACCTGATAAAAACCACTCAATTGAGCACAAGATAAAATATAAAATAGTGGTTTATCAGTAGAGAACTAAGAGAATCGAATCTTAAACACTTGAGTGATTAGAGTGTATACACTTCCGGTGAGGGTTCGATGCTCGAATCTTTGTTCCCGGCTTTCCAGAGCTATCTTCTTCTTGCAAGTTATTTGTACTTTATTTTTATGATTTGAATTAGTGAAATCCAGTTCGTATTTGTTTTTGAAAGGTTCATCTATTTTTAACCAAGTGGGTAGAAACATTTTGCATGTAGTTGCATTCATATAGATAGGTTACATTTCATACTTTCTACCATTCCTCTTCACTCTTATAGTTTCTCTTGAGCTTAGCATGAGAACGTGCTAATGTTTAAGTGTGGGAAGATTTGATGTACCACTATTTCGTGGCACATCTTGTGCTTAATTGAGTAGATTGTATCCACTATTATCAAATTTATTCACAGAATTTGCATGTTTTACACTTTTCTTCCTAATTTTGTGCTATGATTGAAAACATGCTTCTTTGGCCTTAAATTTGCTATGTTTAATCCTCTCTTATTACCATTCGATGCCGTGATATGTGTGGTAAGTGTTTTTAGGTTTTATAGGGCAGGAACCGCTTAGAGGATGGAAAGGAAGCATGCAAAAATGGAAGGAATACAAGAAATTGAAGGAATTGCTGAGTTCTCAAGCCTGACCTCTTTGCACTTAATTGACCATAACTTGAGCTACAGAGGTCTAAATGAGGCAATTCCAGTTGCGTTTGAAAGCTAACATCTGGGGCTTCGAAATGATATACTATTTGCTACTGTTGCCTTACTTTTAGGTGATGCGCACGCACAAACCACGCGTACGTGTGGATAGTGCACAGACAAGCGACGCGTATGTGTGCATGACGCGTACACGCACATGAGCCACGTGCTGTACGTATCAGAAATCCTTGGGAACGATTTTTAGGCTATTTTTGGCCCAGTTTCGTGTCCAAAAACATTGATTAGAGGCTGCAGAGTGGGAGAATCAAGGAACAACTTCTCATTCACAATTTAGGTTTTAGATGTAGTTTTCTAGAGAGAGAGGCTCCTCTCTCTAGGTTTTAGAATTCCTAGTTTTATGCTTTTGAGTTGGATATTGACAGAGTTACTACCTCCGTTGAAGTCTTTATCATTCTAGTTTTTTTTCTATTTCCTTACTCTTTTAATCTCCATTTACTTTGTTCAGAGTTACATATGGATATCTTCAATTTTGGAATTTATTAATGCAAGAGTATTTTTTCTATTTAATTTCTTTATTTGTTGATTATTTTCAATTGAGTTTTATTACCATGTCTTCCTCCTACTCCTTTTTCATGCATGCGAAAATGGCATCCATGTCAATGGAGTATGCTCTCAACTTGACTTTGGAGTTGATTAATAGAAGACCATTGAGTTGGAATACTCAAGAGTTAAATAGTAATTGGAAGTTGTTGGCTAGCCCTCTAGTCCCTAATGCTAATCCTTCCCAAGGGAGAGGATTAGGACTTGTGAATTGGAGTTAGCTTAACTACTTGACTTTCCTTCATTCGTTGAGGGTTAACTAAGTAGAAACAACAACCTATTATTATTAATCTTGGGAAAGCCAACAAGGATAGAACTTCTGATTAATCTTCTCCTAGCCAAGGCTTTTTATTTTAATTACATAAAACCTCTTATTAATTTTCATTGCTCTAAATTATAATTATTTATTTTTCCACTCCTCATTCCAAAATTCTCAGAAAATCTCATAACCAATAATAAATACACTTCCCTGCAATTCCATGAGAGACGACCCGAGGTTTGAATACTTCGATTTATTTTTATTGAGTTTGTTACTTGTGACAAACAATTTTTGTATGAAAAGATTATTGTTGGTCTAGAAACTATACTTGCAACGAGAGTTTATTGTAAAATTCTAGATCACACAAAAGTCCGTTCATCACGTATGCGTATGACATGCGTACGCGTGGTATGCTAAAAATGGAAGGTCACGCGTACGCGTAGGTCACACAGGCATACTTGAGAACAAGTGTGCACACGCATTGGGGTGTGCGTGACAGAGGGGTGGTATGAAAGTGTGTGTGTATGCACAAAGCTGTTCATATGCATAAAAGGAGAATTTTTTTATTTTTTTTATTTTTTTATTTCAAAACAGAAATTCACCCAATATTTCAAAATGCATATAAATAAGAAATAACAAAAATATACAACTATGCATATTAACTTTAAAATTGCCCAAAAATTTATTTTTCAAATCAAAATTATTGGACTATTCAAAGCATTTGTAATGTGCACAAGTAAGAATTTACCAAAACTATTTCAACCATCCAAAAACTAATTGAAAATTTTAAGCAATTCAAGACAAAAAGACAATTTAAAACTAAATTACTAACTATTCACATATATATTTTAAAATAAAAATTTATTAAAGTAAACTGACAACTAAGAGACATATTTACAAGCAAAATAAGCAACCAATCAAAAACAAACTATTCACATATTAATAATAGCCAACAATGTAACACCATTGCAAATCCCCAGCAACGGTGCCAAAAACTTGTTGATGGCCGAAAGTGGGTTAGGAATTTTTCTCAAAATAGAATTGGCATTACAAGTATAGTTCCAAACCCAACAATTAACCTGTAAAACCCGGTTAATTAACGACTAATTAACCTATAAATGAGAATTTATTCTAGAAAGCCCAAAATGTGATTTTTATGGCTAAATGTGATAGAGGAGACTGAGACAAGAATTTCGGTACCAATTTTATAGAAATCGGACCAAGATTGGACCGAAAGGGCCAAACCGGGCCAACCGGACCCAAAGTGGGCCCTTGGCCCAACATAACTAGACCAAAACCCTAGTTTTCAGCATTCTCACTCCTCACTAAACACACTCACATGCTGAAAATGGAGGCCATGGAGGGAAGAACACTCTCCCAAGTTCTTTCTCTCACTTGATCTTCAAACCACCATAACTTTTGATCTAGAGCTCCGATTGCCGCTCCGTTTGCGGCCACGCATTCACCGCGGAGAGCTCTAAAAACCCATATAATTAATCTTGAGGTAAGTCATGTTTTGCTCTTCGAAATTCCAGCCTTGTTGTCGAGTTTTATGAGCAAAAATGTTGAGATTTTGGGCTCTTTGATGTTATAAGACCCAACTCTCTTGAAGGAGAAGGTTAATCTTGTCTCCTTGGACCTTGGGTGTGATAAGATTCTCAACCCTAGTGTAGCCTGTTGCCCTAAACCTTCATTCAATTGTCACTACTAAAACGTTCCCGTGATACGAAAACCACCTCATCAAAGAGTGAGACTAGGCATTCGGCTAGCTCTTGCTACGGAATCCACTTCAAGTCCCTCCTTTTCTTTTATAAGCCTGATTTCACCGTCTTCTTTTCTTTATTGTAGTCTAGTGGAAAGGCATAATCTAACCTTAGGAATTAGGAATAAGCCGTTTCCCATCTACCTTGTGTGATTTCGCGATGAAGGGGCTTCAGGATCATTGGTCTCAAGCTAATTAGGCGAGTGATCTGTGGAAGGCTTTGACGGTAAACGTTGGCTAAGAGCCCGCAGCTGCCCAGACCTGCTAGTGCCCATTTCTATTGGACTGTCGGTCTTTACATCTTCCCCGGTATCCGCCGAGGGCCCGTACTCGAATCATCCTTAGCTTTCTCAAGACCCGGGCAAAGCGAATTTTGTATTGACGTTCTGTTTCCCGAGTTGGGGTGTGAGTATGAGTAGTAGTCAAGTAGTGGGCTCCCCCTCATTGTGATGCCAACCCCTTTCGTACACTGATTATAGGACAACCACAGGCTTTCCCACCTTGGTTGCTCCTGTCCATGCATTTTTATTCCCACCTGGAAGTGGGACTGAAAGCGCTCCCTCTTTCCATTTAATCACTGATTAAAACCTATCTTTCAATTCGACTTAACGAAAGGACTTCGACTTTAGAACAATCAATTGAATGGGTAAGGGATACTTTTTTGAGTTCTTCTCCGATGAGCTCTTCCCGGGAGCAAAGTCCTAATCAAAGCAGGCAAAAGGGGGGGGCGGTTCCCAAGGGGTGGCTAGTTCGAGTAAGAGAGACGGATACAGACAAGGTCCTTTTTTTCAACTTTATATAGAGAAAATATAAATAATAGATCTATGCATAACACCACCCAGGATATCCTGTTTCATGTAATCCAACAATTGATCCCGGAGACGGATCTGATTCGACTCTTGCACTTCGGTATACTTCCCTTTGCCTGGGGACAGACTAAGCTATTGAGATCGCTAGGGAGAAGCATGAGGGAATCCCTTAGACGAAATACCATCTTCCTGCCGCGATAGATAACTAAGTCATATAACCTGCCTCTCCCCACGACCCGGTTTGAGCGCTGTGATATGCTTAGGGTACTTACGTTTACGATTTTCGATCTTCCTTACTTCTATAGGTTCCGCCTTCTGCCTCACATACTGTTCCACTACTCGATATACCGGCGGATTCGCGCCTCCCTCTCTAAACGTTATAGCATTACCTATAGCAAAAGGTACTACTCCAGTAGGAATTTTCATGAAATAGTCAATTTCCCGTACTCAGAATCTATAGGATATGCGTACGGGAAAGTAAAATCCTTTCTTTTCTGTTTTTTTAGAACCTCAGTGTTTAGAAATGATTGAGTTTTAGACTCCCTCAAGGATTAGTTGGCAAGTTACAGAGGTAGCCATTAGCAAGTGAGGACTGGTGCCCCCTTACTCCGCACTATATGAGGATAATGAGTTTCAAAACGAAAGGAGTTGACCTCAGATTGACAAATGTTCCTCTCATCCTCAGTCCGATTTTATACTTAGGCTTGTGCGCCCTTAAAGGAGTACAGATAGAGTTGGGGCTTTTGCGGCATCTAGTTCAGTATTAGATAGAGCAGATAGTTCAAAAGAAGGTTGACTTCTCTGTCACTTCCGTACTTCTGTAACTTCTCTTTAGCTTATTCATTGAATTGCTTAGAAAGTCTTTCCCTGACCTTGGTATGATGTCTTGAATTGAGGAAAAGATCATATTATGAAACTTAAAAAGGCAAAGAAAAAAGTCAAGTGAAAGAAGCCCACATACCTGCTCTTCTTTCCCCCCAGCCCAAGTGCTTTTTCCTATGCTCTGAGACTTTTGGACTAGGGGCCTCATTGTCGCCTTTGGCTCGAACTACTTTTGCTTCTGCTTCCGGGAACAGATAGCAGCCCAAGTCAACCTCCTAAAAAGTAAGCCATATCTATCGTAATTCAACCTAACAACTTCACTCTACCCGGGGGGTCTCTTACTCCCTCTCTTTCCATCAAGGACTTTACTTTGATAGTCCTTGATCTCATTAAACGTGGAATTGGTCACGGGATATTTTTCTGTTTTATTTGTCATTTCCCGTTCTATTTGCCTAATTAATTCAAACTCTTGTCCTTTCGTTGCAATAAATAAATCGTTTTCTACAGTTTGACGAACGGAAGAAATTCGTTGTCCATCCCCCATATATCGAACGGCCATGGCTCACTATACTCGTCAAGGTTGTCGGAGGTCTTTGAGTCATACGACCGTGGTACTGGCACTTTTCAAACTTACGCACTAAATCTTCAGCTTCTGCTCGCAAAGTAGGCCAATAAAAGCCATCTCGTAGGACTCGCAACGCGTTGGTTCTGGCTCCTTGATGGCTCCCACAAAGCCCTTCGTGAATCTCTCTCGATGTGAGTATTCCAGTGTCGTAAACGTTGCTTTAGAGCTCTAAGTTTATATGCTAAATTCGCAATGGCCGAGCCGTGAGAGGGGATATTCCAGGCATCACGAACTACCTGGTCAAAGTTCTTATGGCGCAACCACATTTCCTGAAACTTCAAAGATTGAAATCCCTGATGAGAAGAGAAATTTCCCTCAAGAAGGAAAGGAGGGGGGAGTGATCAGAACCAGCTCGACAAAGGTGGCGAATAGAAGAAGCGGTACAAAGAGAATTCCAGGCAGGATTAAAATCCGATCCAACCTCTTCCAGGTGCGCCCATTAGTCCAAGTAAAAGAATTGCCCAAAAGCCATTGTCAATCAAACCCACATCATTCAAAAATGAGCTGAAATCATTGATGGGGCAGGGCAGGGGCCCGAAACTCTCATTTATCTGGTTAGAAAGTGCCCATAGAATCGATCTGAACAAAGAACTCCTTCCTACAGCTATAACTATAACAGCCCGGCATAAGCCGGAAATAATAGTGAACCTTTTCTAGTGATGTTTACACTTCTCGTGAAACTATTCATTCCTGCTTGATATGTTCTTCGCTCGGTATGGCACAATAGAGTTGTAGTTGGATGAGCCCCAAAGGGCAAGGACTAGTACCAAAAGGTAGCATTCCTCCTTCTCTTGGTTTGTTGGTACTGACGAAGGTGCGTCAGCCATTGGGAATTCTAGAATGCCTAATGGCGAAGGTAAATCGGGAACACACCAGGGGCAGCCGCCGCAGGACAACCCTTACGCTGGGTCCTCTCCATCAAGAGGAAACTCACTTTCTTCAGTGGGTCCACAAGAAAGTGACTCAACCTGGGACATTAATCACTTAAACGATTGGCTGGTCCGACAGGGGGAAAGCCCCCTTCATGTTTGGGTTTGAGCCACTTGGGTGAAGTGGGTTAAAATGATGGGATAGTGATTTTGTATATTGTGGTAAAGTCTCAATGTGTGAGTTGAGGAGGCTTGATGTTGAATTTGATATATTTTGATTGATTTCAAAGAAAAGGGATGAAATTGGCATGTTTGAGTGATTTTGAAAAGAGTTGAAAATGACTTGTTTTGAAAATGGCACTTTGTGGTTTTGTATGAAAAACATGGTTTTTTGGCATACTTTGACGGGACATAACTTGGACTACGGATCTCTGTTTTGTGCCAAATCTGTTTAAAAATGAAATTGGATCTGGGATGTCCATGCCGTTCGAAGAATGGATGAAAAATGATTTAAAATGAGGAAGTTATGTCCATTGGAAGATAGGGGTTTGAATCTGTGAATTCTGCAGCTTTTAACTTAGAAAATTTTTAGCAGAAATACCCCTCGCGCGTAGGCGCACATGGTGCGTACGCGCCGATCTTCCAGAAAGCGCCACCCACGTGTGCGCGTGATGTACGCAGGCGCGCCGATTGTGCTATACCCAATGCCCAGCCATTTTCTAGAGAGTTGTGCGAAAACTGTGCCAGCTTTGTACCTGGGGCACGAGAGTACCCACGCGTACGCATGGTTGACGCGTGCGCGTCGTTTGGCTATTTTTTAATCCACGCGTTAGTGTGCATGACGCTTACGCATCGATGAGTTTTTGAGGCCATCCACGCGTGCGCGTGGAGTGCGCGTACGCGTGGCCCTGTTTTCACCCCAAAGTTGATTTTTGAGTTTTAAAATCCAAATTTCATACTTCTAAGCCTCCGATCTCACCACTTATGTCTTAAATCATTATGATATGTCTAGCTATGAGAAGAAAGGCTAGTGAATGTGGTAACTTGCGAGTGAAGCAAGGGGAAAATGAATGATCAATGAGGATCAAGCATGATTATGTGAGATGCAGAGGATGGTGGTGGAAGTGCTTGTTATGCCATGGGCCGAAAGGCTGTAATTGTTAATGAAACGGCTGGTTATGGATTTAACCGTGAGCCAGATGGCTGGATTATTGCCGTGTTACGGCGGAGCCATGATTATGGCTATGTATAAACGCATATATATGCTGTTGAATGAATTGTGAAAGTTGCACTTCCATTATCGGAGATGAGAGTTTCCCTGGGAGAAAGCAGTGGCTAGCCACCACGTGCTCCAGGTCGAGACTTGAAGCTCTTTTGACCCTATGTCGTCAGGGTGGCCGGGCACTGTGAATTCCCGGACGAGCTCACCCCCAAAAATATTCACCAGTGATGGTGATGGATAAATATTCACCAGTGATGGTGATGGATAAATTTTCACCAATGATAGTGATGGATAAATATGGATAAATATTCACCAGTGAGGGTGATGGATATGGATCATGATTATGATCAAGTTATAATGAGCATGACTCAAGTTGGGGAGACACGACAGAGGGACAGTCCAATGGTTAACTGCCAGGACTTGTCGGGTTGGCTCTATAACCGACAGATGATATCCTCAGCCACTAGGGACAGGCATTCATCATATGCATACTATATGAATTGTTTGAGATTGCCTATTTGACTACATATTACTTGCTAATTGTCTAAATGCCTTACTTGTTCCTAATTGTATATTTCTTGCTTGATATAACTGTGTTTGCTATATTATACTTCTGCTGGTAGTTTGGAGGTCTGAAGGAATTGGAAAGGGAAGTATTAGTTAGACTGAAGAATCTTTAGTCAGATGCCCTTTATGGTTTAGCCTGTTTATAAGCTTTGATATTATCTGGAGGAAGTTCTAGGATTGCCTTTCGCTTTCCTCCATTATTATGTATTATATATGTGGAAGTTGTTACTATGCTGGGGACCTCTGGTTCTCACCCATGCGAATTTTGTGGTTTTCAGATGCAGGACGTAAGGTTTCCCGCTGAGGCATGCTGGAGACTTCTATAATTGCGAAGATCCTTTGT
>NC_029775.3:57238877-57240174 GCF_000817695.3 Arachis duranensis | reverse complement strand
TATGGTATCAGAGCAGTTCGTTCCTGTAGAGCCTGAGGGATGGACTGACTATGCTTCTATGCATTCTCTGTATGTGTGTTATGTGCTATTAGTATATCTGCTTGATATAATTGGCATAAACGTTCTTGAGCATGCATTTGGGACTTTGAAGCACTAGACTTCCGATATTGAGACTGATCAACTTAATATCGATTGTTTAGTGTGTATAGGAATCAGATGGCGCCTCGTGGACGCGGTAGAGGTAGTGTGAGAGGTCGTACTAACACTCGTGCACCGGAGAATAACCCTAATGACCCGATGAACTTTATGACTGCGTTGGAGAACATGGCTGCTGCTATGCAAGCCACTGTTGAGGCCCTTGGTCAACAGATGAACAACCATGGTAATGATGGAGGTGGAGTTCAAGGCCCGATGACGCTGGCAAACTTTTTGAAGGTTAATCCGCCTAAGTTCAAGGGAACTACTAGTCCGACTGAGGCTGATACATGGTTTCAGGCTATAGAGCGAGCACTGCAAGCACAAGTGGTACCTGAAGGGCAGCGTGTCGAGTTTGCTACCTATATGCTCACAGGTGAAGCGTCGCATTGGTGGCAAGGTATCCGACATCTTCTGTAGCAGGGTGATGACTATATCACCTGGAATGTTTTCCAAGAAGAGTTCTATAAGAAGTACTTCCCGACTTCTGCTAGGACGGCCAAGGAGCTTGAATTGTTACAGTTGAAGCAGGGTACTATGTTCATATCAGAGTATACTGACAAGTTTGAGGAGCTGTTCAGGTTCTCTCGTATGTGCCAAGGGACTCCGATGGAATATGAGGAATGGAAGTGTGTTAAATATGAAGGAGGACTCCGGAGCAATATTTTCAGTTCAGTGGGACCAATAGAGATTAGGACCTTCTCCGAGTTGGTAAACAAGTGTAGGGTTGCTGAAGAGTGTGTGAAAAGGGCAACCGCTGAGAAAGGGAGTCACAAAGGATCATTCCCACAGAACCGAGGGAAGAGCTTTGCACCTAGAGGTCCGCCTTTCAAGAGAGGAAGCTCTTTCAGGAGGCCCAACAACAACAGCTCCCAAGGGAAGAAGTTTGGGAAGTAGCCTCAGAATGATCAAGCTTGTACTAGATGTGGGAGTCACCATCCGGGAGCACCATGCAAGGCCGGATGGGGTTTGTGCTACAATTGTGGAAAGGCAGGGCATAAAGCCGCAAATTGTCCTAAGAAGCAGAAACAAGGTGCTGGGAAAGCACAACAGACTGGTCGGGTGTTCACCACTTCAGCTGTAGGAGCTGAGGGATCTGAGA
>NC_029775.3:57234689-57238086 GCF_000817695.3 Arachis duranensis | reverse complement strand
GGGTGAACGGTGAGGATATCCCTAAGACCGCTTTTAGGACTCGTTATGGTCATTACGAGTACACTGTAATGTCCTTTGGGTTGACGAACGCTCCTGCGGTATTCATGGATTACATGAATAGAGTTTTCCGTCCGTTTCTGGATAAATTCGTTGTTGTCTTCATTGATGACATACTGATTTACTCCAAGACTAAAGAAGAGCATGCGGAACACTTGAAGACCGTGTTGTAGATTCTAAAGGAGAAGAAACTCTATGCAAAACTGTCTAAGTGTGAGTTTTGGAAGAGTGAGGTGAAGTTTTTGGGCCATGTGGTGAGTAAGAAGGGAATAGCCGTAGATCCAACTAAGGTGGAGGCTGTGATGGATTGGAAGAAACCAACCACCGTAACAGAAATAAGGAGTTTTCTGGGTTTAGCTGGCTATTACCGAAGGTTTATCAAGGGTTTTTCACAGATAGCTTTGTCAATGACAAAGTTAACCCGCAAAGACACTCCGTTTGTTTGGACTCCTGAGTGCGAGGAGAGCTTTCAGACATTGAAGAAAAAGTTGACCACTGCACCTGTGTTAGTGTTACCTAAGCCGAACGAGCCATTTGAGGTGTATTGTGATGCCTCATTGAAGGGTCTAAGGTGCGTGCTGATGCAGCATCATAATGTGGTGGCGTATGCCTCACGATAGTTGAGACCTCATGAAGTTAGTTACCCTACGCACGATTTGGAACTTGCTGCAGTTGTGTTTACCTTGAAGGTGTGGAGGCATTATCTCTATGGGGTTAAATTCCAAGTCTTCTCCGATCACAAGAGTTTGAAATATCTCTTTGATCAGAAAGAGCTTAATATGAGGCAGAGAAGGTGGATGGAATTGTTGAAAGACTACGACTTTGAGTTGCATTACCATCCGGGAAAGGCGAACATAGTGGCAGATGCGTTGAGTCGGAAGTCATTATATGCGGCATGGATGATGCTTCAAGAGGAGAAATTGCTCAAGGGATTTGAGAGTCTGAAAATTGGTGCTCGAGAAGTATCCGGAACTTTGTGTTTGAGCCGATTAGAGATCTCAAGTGATTTTAAGTCCGAACTCCTAAAGGCTCATCAAAATGATGAAGCGTTATGGAAGGTGTTACCGGCTATTGAGCAACGAAAACAATGGAGAGTGTCGGAAGAAAAAGATGGGTTATGGAGATTCAAGGGTAGGATCATTGTGCCGGATGTTGGCACTTTGAGGCAAGATATTTTAAAGGAGGCACACAAGAGCGGATTCTCCATTCACCCGGGAAGTATTAAGATGTACCATGATTTAAAGGCAATGTTCTGGTGGCCGGGTATGAAGAATGATGTGGCGGAATATGTTTCAAAGTGCTTAACTTGTCAAAAGGTAAAGATTGAACATCAAAGACCTTCCGGGATGTTGCAACCTTTAGAGATTCCACAATGGAAGTGGGAAAGTATTGCAATGGACTTTGTGTCGGGATTGCCAAGGACTAGGGCTGGTTTTGATGCTATTTGGGTGATTATGGACCGACTGACGAAGTCAGCCCACTTTTTACCCATTCGTATGACTTACACCCTTGAGGAGCTAGCACGGTTATACATAAAGGAGATTGTGAGACTTCATGGTGTACCTACTACTATAATCTCTGATAGAGATCCTCGTTTCACTTCAAGGTTTTGGGGTGCATTTCAGAAAGCTTTCGGAACCCGATTAAGCTTGAGTGCGGCTTACCATCCTCAAATAGATGGTCAATCCGAGAGGACAATCCAAACACTGGAGGATATGTTGAGAGCTTGTGTTTTGGACCAACCGGCGAGTTGGGATCGGTATATGCTATTGGTGGAGTTTGCATACAATAATAGTTATCATGCGAGCATCGGAATGGCACCGTATGAGGCCTTGTATGGGAGGAAATGTCAATCTCCGCTATGTTGGTATGAAGCTGGAGAGAAAAGCTTGTTGGGGCCGGAAATGATAGCTGAGACTACTGAACAAGTCAAGAAAATCCGTGATAGGATGATTACGGCGCGAGTCGTCAAAAGAGTTACACCGATCAGAGGCGAAAGCCCTTAGAATTTGAGGAAGGAGATCACGTTTTCCTTAAGGTTACTCCGACCACGGGAGTAGGTAGGGCGATTAAGGCAAAGAAGTTGAATCCTCGATACATTGGTCCATTTCAGATCCTGGAGAGGATTGGGCCGGTGGCGTATCGGATGGCTCTACCACCTCATCTTTCGAATCTGCACAACGTGTTTCACGTGTCACAGCTTCGGAAGTAGACTCCTGATGCTAGCCATGTGTTAGAACCTGAGTCGGTTCAGTTAAGGGAAGATTTGACGCTTCCAGTGGCTCCGGTCAGAATCGATGATACTAGTATCAAACGGTTGCGTGGAAAAAAGGTTTCATTAGTCAAAGTGGCATGGAGTCGAGGCGGTGTTGAGGAACACACTTGGGAACTCGAGTCGGAGATGCGAACGGATTATCCGCATTTATTCTCAGGTAATTGCATTTGAATTTTGTGGGCAAAATTCCCAATTAGGTGGGTAGAATGTAAAACCCGGTTAATTAATGACTAATTAACCTATAAATGAGAATTTATTCTAGAAAGCCCAAAATGTGATTTTTATGGCTAAATGTGATAGAGGAGACTGAGACAAGAATTTCGGTACCAATTTTATAGAAATCGGACCAAGATTGGACCGAAAGGGCCAAACCGGGCCAACCGGACCCAAAGTGGGCCCTTGGCCCAACGTAACTAGACCAAAACCCTAGTTTTCAGCATTCTCTCTCCTCACTAAACACACTCACATGCTGAAAATGGAGGCCACGGAGGGAAGAACACTCTCTCAAGTTCTTTCTCTCACTTGATCTTCAAACCACCATAACTTTTGATCTAGAGCTCCGATTGCCGCTCCATTTGCGGCCACGCGTTCACCGCGGAGAGCTCTACAAAACCCATACAATTAATCTTGAGGTAAGCTACGTTTTACTCTTTGAAATTCCAGCCTTGTTTTCGAGTTTTATGAGCAAAAATGTTGAGATTTTGGGCTCTTTGATGTTATAGGACCCAACTCTCTTTGAAGGAGAAGGTTAATCTTGTCTCCTTAGACCTTGGGTGTGGTAAGATTCTCAAACCTAGTGTAAATTGTTGATTCTATGATGTTTGGGTATTGAGATGTTGTGTATGGGTATGATGATTGTGGCTTAGGTTGTGTATGTGTAAATATTGGAGCTTGATTGGTGATATTGAAAAGCTTAAAAAGGGATTTGGTGGTGAAAAATCTGTTCTTGGAGGTGTTGAGGCCTTGAGAGCTTGTGGATAAGTGATTTGGAAGTGCTCCGGTTGAGCTTGGGAAATCGGCTAAGGTATGGTTTCGGTTTCCCGTATCTAATATGTAATGTGGTAG
>NC_029775.3:57208192-57234472 GCF_000817695.3 Arachis duranensis | reverse complement strand
AAGGAGGCTTGATGTTGAATTTGATATATTTTGATTGATATCAAAGAAAAGGGACGAAATTGGCATGTTTGAGTGATTTTGAAAAGAGTTGAAAATGACTTGTTTTGAAAATGGCACTTTGTGGTTTTGTATGAAAAACATGGTTTTTGGGCATACTTTGACGGGACATAACTTGGACTGCGGATCTCTATTTTGCGCCAAATCTGTTTAAAAATGAAATTGGATCTGGGATGTCCATGCCGTTCGAAGAATGGATGAAAAATGATTTAAAATGAGGAAGTTATGTCCATTGGAAGATAGGGGTTTGAATCTGTGAATTCTGCAGCTTTTAACTTAGAAAATTTTTAGCAGAAATACCCCTCGCGCGTAGGCGCACATGGCACGTACGCGCCGATCTTCCAGAAAGCGCCACCCACGCGTGCGCGTGATGTACGCAGGCGCGCCGATTATGCTACACCCAATGCCCAGCCATTTTCCAGAGAGTTGTGCGAAAACTGTGCCAGCTTTGTGCCTGGGGCACGAGAGTACCCACGTGTACGCGTGGTTGACGCGTGCGCGTCGTTTGGCTATTTTTCAATCCACGCGTTAGCGTGCATGACGCTTACGCGTCGATGAGTTTTTGAGGCCATCCACGCGTGCGTGTACGCGTGGCCCTGTTTTCACCCCAAAGTTGATTTTTGAGTTTTAAAATCCAAATTTCATACTTCTAAGCCTCCGATCTCACCACTTATGTCTTAAATCATTATGATATGTCTAGCTATGAGAAGAAGGGCTAGTGAATGTGGTAACTTGCGAGTGAAGCAAGGGGAAAATGAATGATCAATGAGGATCAAGCATGATTATGTGAGATGCGGAGGATGGTGGTGGAAGTGCTTGTTATGCCATGGGCCGAAAGGCTGTAATTGTTAATTTCCATTATCAGAGATGAGAGTTTCCCTGGGAGAAAGCAGTGGCTAGCCACCATGTGCTCCAGGTCAAGACTTGAAGCTCTTTTGACCCTATGTCGTCAGGGTGGCCGGGCACTGTGAAATTCCCGGACGAGCTCACCCCCAAAAATATTCACCAGTGATGGTGATGGATAAATATTCACCAGTGATGGTGATGGATAAATTTTCACCAGTGATGGTGATGGATAAATATGGATAAATATTCACCAGTGAGGGTGATGGATATGGATCATGATTATGATCAAGTTATAATGAGCATGACTCAAGTTGGGGAGACACGACAAAGGGACAGTCCAATGGTTAACTGCCAGGACTTGTCGGGTTGGCTCTATAACCGACAGATGATATCATCAGCCACTAGGGACAGGCATTCATCATATGCATACTATATGAATTGTTTGAGATTTCCTAATTGACTGCATATTATTTGCTAATTGTCTAAATGCCTTAATTGTTCCTACTTGTATATTTCTTGTTTGATATAACTGTGTTTGCTACATTATACTCCTGCTGGTGGTTAGGAGGTTTGAAGGAATTGGAAAGGGAAGTATTGGTTTGAAGGTCTGAAAGATTTGGAAAGGGAAGTTTTAGTTAGACTGAAGAATCTTTAGTTAGATGCCCTTTATGGTTTAGCCTGTTTATAAGCTTTGATATTATCTGGAGGAAGTTCTAGGATTGCCTTTGGCTTTCCTCCATTATTATGTATTATATATGTGGAAGCTGTTACCATGCTGGGGACCTCTGGTTCTCACCCATGCGGATTTTGTGGTTTTCAGATGCAGGACGTAAGGTTTCCCGCTGAGGCATGCTGGAGACTTCTATAATTGCGAAGATCCTTTGTTCTCAGGGCTATGTCTTGGTTTATACGTTTTGCTTAGATACTTTTATCTCCATTCAATAATACAAACGGTGATGACTCCTCTTATGGGAGATTTTGGAGAATAGGTTTTATGTATTTGTGTCCCTTTGGGTTTCCTTTGGGGTTTTCCTCATTTTTTTTATCATATGTTTTTTCTACAAAGGCTCCTAGTTATAATCAATCATTCATACTACTATACGTACTAAATTTTTATTTTAGAGGTCGTAATACCTTGCCATCTCTGAATTATGACTTAAGCATAAGACTCTGTATGGTAGGGTGTTACATAACCATCAATCAAAGTTTAAATTAAGGAATTGTCACAATCAACACAAAATAACCAAGAGTATTTAAACTCCCGAATTGTTCTCCCTAAGAATCACTATGAAGTGTTCAATTATTGGTTATGAGGGATTGGGGATTGTGATAGCAATTGGCAAGAAATGTAAATGACAATAAAATAAAGATGCATGCAAGGAATTAAAAAGAAAGCAATTAAAACAATGAAAATAGAATTCAAGTGGCAAAAAGGACTCTTGGTAGGGATTGGGGAATTAAGGATTCCTATCCTAGTTATGGACCACAAACATGGTAATTGCGTAGAATTAATCCCAATTAGTCTATCCTAACATCGAGGATAAGTCAAAAGGGCATAATTGATCTCAATCCATAAGTCCTAGTCAACTCACTAATTAACTTAGTGAAAGACTAGTGTCAATAGAAACCAAACCAACTAACAATCCTAACATAATCTAGAATAGACATCCATAACTCAAATTCATCTAATTATCCAATTCCTAACCAAGAGTGTGAAAAACTATACAAAAACTATAAGAGACATTTTATCAAACACCGAATATGCATAAAATGAAAAATATCATAAATTGTAACAAAAATAAAATTTATTCTACCAATTGCATGACAATAATAATAGAAACTCAAACAAGCATTAAAGAAAGATAAAATATCAAAATTGCATTAATGGAATCAAAATTAACAAGTGTTTATAAACTAAAAGTGGCAAAATTGAGAAAATAACAAAAGAAACTAAGTGGATCAAGATAAGAAAGCATGAAAACATAAATAAAACTATACTAAAACAAGAATTAAAGATTGAAATTAAAGAGAAATTAAGCTAGAAACCCTAAATTCTAGAGAGAATGGGGAGCTTCTCTCTCTAGAAAAACTACCTAAAACATGTTAAAACCTAAACCTAAGTGCTCTTTTCTCACTTCTTCAACCCATACTGACCTTGGAAACCTGAAATCACTTAGCAAATACATCAAGGCATCAAATTAAATTAAAGTGAATAAAATTTAGTAATTAAAAGGCCTAAAAAGCATGTTTTTACTTTCAAGTCCAATTTAGAAAGAAATCATGAAACTATGCTATTTCAATAGATAAATGCAAGAAAAGATGATGAAATCCATCCAAATAGAGCAAATAAATATCATGAAATGTGGATTCATCACACCACTCCCATGTTGAGAACCTCTGGTTCTCATTCCATACATGTTGTTATCTTTCCGATGTAGGTTGAGAAGTACCACACTGTGTATTCTAGAGACTCTGAGGAAGTGAAAAACTCTTGGGACTTAAGGTTGTATTTTGTGTTTGTCCCTCTCAGAGGTTGATTCGGAGAAACAGGTTGTCAGTTTTCTATTTTGGGTTCATTTGGGGTGTATATATATGTATATGTATACTCTGGTCGGTATTTACTTCGTAGACCAAGCCTAGAGCTTGTTAATTTTATTTTTGGAACTCTGATCTTATATATATTATCTTTTCTGTTCAATCTTACCCACCTTTCTAATTTTACCCGATCGTGATTGTTGCGTTATTTTGCTTGTATTTCGTTCAATAACTTTTCTTCGAGGATCCTAGATAAACCTCTTTTTCAACTATATTATATATATGATTTTTACTTTTAGAGTCGTAATACCTTACCACCTCAGTTTTATGACACAAACATAATATTAAGTGTGGTAGGATGTTACATTGTGGTATCAGAGCAGTTCGTTCCTATAGAGCCTGAGGGATGGACTGACTATACTTTTAAGCATACTCTGGGTGTGTGTACATGCTATTTAGGATGTCTGCTTGACATATATAGCATAAATATTCATGAGCATTACTTTTGGAGATTCAAAGCACTAAACTTTAGATATTAAGATTGATCACCTTAATATCAATTGTTCAGTGTGGACAAGACCCAAATGGTATCTCATAAACATGAGTGAGGTAATACGGTTGATTCTATGGCTAATACTGTGCAAGCTTCTTCTAAAGGGATGGAGCGAACAAACTAGAAATAGTGATGGAGGTAATAATAGACCTGGTGGTAAAGACAACTAACGGAATTAGAACTCATGCAGCTGAAGTAAAGGTTGATGACGTCTAGTTAGTATGAGAAAGAGATTCAAACTGGTTTCCAGTTGAATGGATTAATGATTAATATCGTAATGATAAATGATCAGGGTAACGCAGCGAAAGCGGGTTAGACACCAATGTAGTGAGAAGTGTGCAGCCTTCAGATTCTAAAATTCGAATGTAGGTAATTGGATAAAGCTAGAAAAACTCTTGTAGTTGAACCTAAAGGCTGAGCCTGAGACCTCTAGTATAAACACTGGACCCTATTGAATGAGAACTCGAGGAGTTGCACATTGGAAAAGAGAAAGCATATATGGAGTTTAAAGAAACAAATTTTTGAGGGCGAAAATTTTTATTAGGGGTAGGATGTAAACCTTGGATAATTAGTAAATAATTAATTAATAAATTAATTATTATTTAAATGAATTAGAAACTTAAATTTTATAGTTTAAAGAAGTAGAAACAATTAAAATGTGAATTTTAACACTAATTTTAAAGATTTTGACCCGAAATTAGATCGACGGACCGAACTGATTAGACCGAGCCCGTAATGGGCCCAAAACCCAACATAAATATGTATGAGTTCATTCTTTCCTTTTGCTTCATTATGAAACACGTTGAGGATGAAGAGAGAGTGAGAAAAATGGTGGTGAAGAGCAAACCCTTGCTCCAATTTCATTCCTCCATAACTTTCAATCCAGAGCTCCGATTGACGAGCTGTCAACGGCCATACGTTTGTCTCAAAATTCTCTACGAAACTCACCTAACAATTTGGTAAGAAAATTGATATTTCATACTAGTTGTCTCTCCTCTTCAATTCGTAATTTTAGATTTTGATAATTGAGAGATTTTGTGATTTTGATTGTTTAGGGGTACTCTAGCGGTGGATAATCACTGGATTTTGTCCATTTGACTTATGGATAATCGTAAGAAAACCCTAACCCTTGTGAATTAGTGATTTAGTGAGCTCAATATTGATTATTGTGATATTGTATGAATTAGATTGTGTATCTTGTTAAATTGGTGTATATTAGAAGCTTGGAATTGAATCTTGGGAGCTGAAAATTTAATTGGTGAGGAGTTAGAGCTTTGGAGCTTGAGGAACGGTGGATAATTGGGGTGTTCCAAGCATCAAAGAGAAATCGGCCAAGGTATGGTTTTTGTTTCTCGTATATAATATATAATTTCTTGTGAAAACTTAGGCTAGATTACCATAGAATAAGTTGTATGATATGGAAGGTTGAGGTTTAGTGACTCATTGGAAATTGTTGAGTGGGTGGTTGAAATGCATGATGATTGATTATTAATGATTGTGAATAATGATAATGAGAATGATTGATGAATGATATTGAATTATAATGATGAGCATTGAAATGAATAATGAATGTGATAAATAATTTTGACAGTAAGTAATGATGAGGATAGGTTGTGGAGATTTGTTCATTATATATATGTAGGTATTTGTGGATGACTACGTGATTTGGATGGGACCCGAGAAGGGCGGCAAAGTCCGAGTTTTAAGGGAGATGTTGCCAAAATTTTATGAGAATTTTTGGGAAGTTTTGTATTTGGTTAATTTGGATGAAAGAATAGTTTATTTGATTTGATTTATTTAAGAAAAAATGAATTAAGTTTGAGTTTAAATTATTGAGAAAAGAATTATGTTTTGAATTTGATTAAGAAATCACATTTGGAGGAATTTTAGTGAGCTTTAAAAGTAATTGGCTTTAAGTAAAATTGTTTTGAAGGGTTTGAAGAATGTTACAAAGAGGTGGTTTTAGTTTTAAAGAAAAAAGATATTTGAGATTTGAATTACCTGGGCAATAGCAAGGATTGTGGTTCGTCCCACTTGCTCTGGGTCAATGTCTGAGATGTGCTAATGATGATAATTGATTAAGAATGAATGGATTTATGTTTGTGATACCTGGACAGTAGCAAGGATTGTGGTTCGTCCTGCTTGCTCCAGGTCAGTGTCTGTGACGCCTGGATAGTAGCAGTAGTAGTGGATTTTTTAAACACCCGCCTGGATAGTAGCCGTAGTAGTGGTTATTCCACTGGCTCTGGGTTAAGCGGATAGTAGCAAAGGGGTTATAGCTCGAACTCACTTGCTCCGGAATGGGTGTTTCAGTCCATGGTTAGCTACCAGGACGTGTCGGGTTTGCTATATAATCGATAGATGATATTATCAACCATAGGGCAGGCATACATCATATGCATATGTTTATTTTATTTGGTTGTGCATTAATTGGACTTTCTTATGTGATTATTATGCTTACCTGCTATATTTACTACCTGTCGTATTTGTATTCTACTTGTATTTACTTTATTTGCTTTATTTGTCTGTGTGGTTCTACTGGTGTTTTAGAGGATTATGGAGGAAGGTGAATAGTTGTGGGTTCAACTTAGAGTTTAGTTATGATTAAGAACATTAAAGAGCTACACCACTTATGGCCACTGTTTTAAATCTTTAAGTTTAAAAAACTGAGTGTCGGAGTTCTAGGGTTGATTTTTTCGGGACCTTATATATTATGTATGTGGACATCACTACTATGCTGAAAACATCTGGTTCTCATTCCATACATGTTGTTATTTTTCAGATGCAAGTTGAGAAGTACCACACTGTGTATTTTGGAGACTCTGAGGAAGCGAAGAACTCTTGGGACTCAGCGTTGTATTTTAAATATATATATATAAAGTGAAGAACTCTTGGGATTCAAGGTTGTACTATATTTATATTAGTATATAGATTCTCCACCTTGTAGTTTATGTTTGTCCCTCTTAGAGGTTGACTCGGAGAAACAGGTTGTCGATTTTCTATTTTGAGTTACTTTGGGGTGTATATATATGTATATGCATACTCTGGTCGGTCTTTACTTTGCAGACCGAGCCTAGAGCTTGTTAATTGCATTTTTGGAACTCTGATCTTATTTATACATTATTTTTTCCGTTCAATCTTACCCACCTTTCTAATTTTACCCGATCATGAGTGTTGCGTTGTTCTGCTTGTATTTCGTTCAATAACTTTTCTTTAAGGCTCCTAGATAAACCTCCTTTTCAACTATATTATATATATGGTTTTTACTTTTAGAGTTCGTAATACCTTACAACCTTAGTTTTATTACTTAAGCATAAGATTAACTATGGTAGGGTATTACAGAACATCCCTTCTCCCCCTCCCACACTTTGACTATTACATGTCTTTATGTAATACTCCTATTTTATGCCTAAGCACACATAACATTCTAAGTTACCTAGGGAGTTAGGCTCATGCAATACTATTACATGTTGATTTGATGTATAATTATAAAAAAATTATTGACAATTAACATAATTATGTATTAAATGCTAATTTGATGTATAATAATGGACAATTAACAAAATTATGTAGAAAATAAAACATAGCAACTAAAATTAAATTTGTTACCTAATTGAAGTGATAGATAATGTTTGGCAATTATTTTAGCATTTAATTATTGATATCTATTATTATTATTATTATTATTATTATTATTATTATTATTATTATTATTATTATTATTATTATTATTATTATTATTAATTGATCCAATTATAATTAAAATAATTAAAAATATTCTCGATTGATATTAGTTTAATAATGCATTAAATATTAATTTTACATAATTATAATAAAGATATTTTTCTAAATTAGTATAATCATGAATTATTCATTAAATACTAATTGTAATATTGTAATATAATTATAATAAAAATGTTTTTCTAAAATAAATTTAGAAGAGAGAATAGTGCTTTCATTTTAGAGGGAAAATGAATTCATGAGGAGTTGACAACTCACTTTCATTAGTTGATAATGCATTGAATATTAATTTTATATAATTATAATAAAGATATTTTTCTAAATTAGTATAATCATGTATTATTCATTAAATGCTAATTGTAATATAATTATGATAAAGATATTTTTCTAAAATAAATTTAGAAGAAAGAATAGTGCTTTCATTTGGGAGAGAAAAAGAGTTCATGAAGAATTGACACCCCACTTTTATTAGTTGGGGAGAAAACCCAATTTTAGTATATTAAGTAGAAGTAGATATACTCATAAATATATCCTAAAAAACTAGAACAAGATTAAACAAGCTCCAAAAATAATCAAACTAACATGAAATAAAACAAGATTAAAAAGAGTTAAAGAGTGAGTTTACCATAGTAGGTTGTCTCCTACCTAGCACTTTTCTTTAACGTCCTTAAGTTAACTGGTTGTTGAGGCTCTTGGCATGGTGGCTTGTGCTTGAATTGCTCCTTGAATCCCTACCAATGTTTCAACTTTATATTCTCTCCAGGATTTCAAGTCATGTATGCCAAGCCTCAAAGAATTCTAACACAAGTAAAGGGTCCCCAAAATTGTTTACTAATTAAGTTCTTTCCAGGGTCCCAAACTTTATAAGAAAATCCACCTTCTTGTGGCTCATTATGCTTCCCTTTGAATGGACATGACCTTAAATGCTTCTTTAAATTCCATATTTTAGCCTTGACTTTTTTTAAATGAGCTTTGCACCTTCTTGGACTTCAAATCTTGACCTTCCATCCTTGTTAAATCTTGATTCGTATTCGCACTCAACATTCAATTTCTTCTTGTTTAGCACCCTAAGAAGAATTCTAAGTTTACCATCTATTTTCAATAGGGCATATCAATGTTGGCCAAGAAAGTTAAAGGATGAGATTTTTACCTACTAAATTGTGTGTTAGATGGTGACTTAGCAAGGGAGACTTCCAAAGTATTTGATAATATAATTTCCTCTCCCTTTAACTCTTCTATGATAACCTCCACCTTTTAATTGACGACTTCTTTCACATCATCTTCATTGTTCAAACTGTGTTTTGGAGTTTGTGCATATTTTTCCTCAACATCGCCTTCACATCCAACAGAAGAAGATTCAATAAACTCAATGAGATCATTGGCTAGTACAAAATCATCCTCAATGGTTGATACGTGGTCAGGAGGGCATTTTCGTCATCTTAGAACTAAGGGACGGAATGGTAATCTTGTCAAATTCAAGGATCTGAATACTAGAAGAATTATACCATGCCAGTTTTGGACATCAAGAAGATCAAGAGTCCATCTCAAAAACAGTAGTGCTGAAAGGGCGACAACTCATAAAGCCCATTGGGCTACGTCAGGACAGCAAGAAGTCCAATAATGCTTTTCAAATTCAGTGGGAGGCATAAATTATTAATATTTTTGAATTTTTTATAATTTATTTTAATTTTTTTTGCTGTTAGAGTTTGTTGGAAGATTTGATTTACTTCCGATTTGCTTAGTAGTATTTTTAGGAATCTTAAATTTAAATTAAATCTGATCTAATCAATTAAAGATCAAATCTGATTTAAATTAGTTATCATATCTTTAGAATTTTAAAATTTAAATCAAATATGATCTAACTCAATAAGGTCAAATCTGATTTAAATTAGTTATCTTATCTTTTAGTTAGTTTGTTAGGAGCCTATTTAAACACCTCTGGTGAGACCATTTGAAATAACTTTTGATGAATAAAATTTCCTTAGTGCTTTATGCACGTTTTTATTGTGTGATTAAGTGAGGTGAGTGATTTTCTTCGCTTGTTGCATGGAGAAAATTGAGTGATTCAATTTTCATCCCTCTGATCTAGGTTGTCAAGGACAGGTTCTTTGAAGGTCTAGTAGGGAGCCCATTTCCGGTGACCTAGGTTGCTAAGAACAGGTTTCTTAGAGGTCTAGTAGGAAAACCCCTTGTTTATCCTTTTTTTTTTCTTATCATCTGGTATCAGTTACAGGTCGTAGGTAAATTCTTATTTATCTACACGTTCCATGGGTCTTGTTTAGTCTCTTTTTTTTAATTTCTGTAAATTCACGTTAGAGTAAAAAAACGAAAAAAAATTCCTTTTTTAATTTTGTTTTTGCATTTATCTTTTCTTTTCGTCAGTGTCTGAAAAAAATATAAAAAATAATTAAAAATGATTGAGTATTACAATAGTGATGATGAAGGAAGCTCATATGCGAAAAAGAGTTCTCAGTTTCAAATTCCTGCATTCAAAGGGAGGAATGATCCTGAAGCGCATTTCAGATGGAAAAGGAAGGTAGAATCGATTTTTGCAAATTGCATCCTTTCAAAGGAAAAGAAGGTTCAACTGGAACAAGCCAATTTTTCCAATGCTGCCCGTATATGGTGGACTGGATTAGGAAGATCTAGAAGACGGTACGGAAAGCGCCCAATTAGCAGCTGGGAGAAGATGAAGAAAATCATGAGGAGGCAGTTTGTACCATCATCATACCACAATACATTTTTTGGAAAATTTTTTACGTTACAATAAGGCTCACAATCAGTAATGGAGTACCACAAGGAGTTTCTATATTTGATGGACATGGCTAATATTAAAAGGAGTCCTGAGGTTCTTAAAGACCGATTTTTGTTTGGATTACGTGAAGAACTTGCAGATGAAGTCCAACGTTACCGTTACACAACCATGGACAATTTGGTCAAATTGGCCATTAACTAGAGCAGGTGCAACAAATGATAGCTCGCCATAACAAGAGGAATTCTTCTACACCTATCTTTCATTCTTCTTCAAAGCTAGAGATGGAAGAATTTGTTGAGTATGCTGTAGAGGGTGATGTGTCCTTGGAAGATTCAATAGTGCAGAATTTCTCAACTGGGTCCTTGGGATGTGAGCAAAAAAAACGGGATAAATAAGGAGGTTTTCCTACTAGACCTCTAAGAAACCTGTTCTTAGCAACCTAGGTCACCGGAAGGGGCTCCCTACTAGACCTTCAAAGAACCTGTCCTTGACAACCTAGATCAAAAGGATGAAAATTGAATAACTCAATTTTCTCCATGTAACAAGCAAAGAAATCACTCACCTCACTTAATCACACAATAAAAACGTGCATAAAGCACTAAGGAAATTTTATTCATCAAAAGTTACTACAAATGGTCTCACCAAAGGTGTTTAAATAGGCTCCTAACAAACTAACTAAAAGATAAGATAACTAATTTAAATCAGATTTGATCTTATTGGATTAGATCATATTTGATTTAAATTTTAAAATTCTAAAGATATGATAACTAATTTAAATTAGATTTTATCTTTAATTGATTATATCAGATTTGATTTAAATTTAAGATTCCTAAAAATACTACTAAGTAAATCGGAAGTAAATCAAATCTTCCAACAAACTCTAACAGCAAGACAAATTAAAATAAATTATAAAAAAATTCGAAAATATTAATAATTTATGCCTCCCACAGAATTTGAAAAGCATTATTAGGTTTCTTGCTGTCCTGACTTAGCTCAATGGGCTTTATGAGTTGTCACCCTTTCAGCACCACTGTTTTTGAGACGGACTCTTGGTCTTCTTGATATCCAAAACTGGCATGGTACAATTCTTCTGGTATTCAGATCCTTGAATATGACAAGATTACCATTCCGTCCCTTAGCTCTAAGATGACAAAAATGTCCTCCTGACCACGTATCAATGGTAAAGTTCATCCCTTGCTTAACTCCTCCTAAACTTTCAACCACTCTTTCAAATTCAATGTATTTAACATCCTTCGCTTATTGCAACTCACCCCTCAATTCCTCTTCTTTCATTTGAAATTTCAAGCTTTCATCCAATGGTAGTACAAAATAAGAAACAATAGGTATGCTTGCAGCAATCTGGTCCATCAATTTTTTGAGGTGGTTCTGTTGCTCATCTTGTTCTTTCATGATAGATTGAAGCTTTTTTTATTCTTAGATTAATGGTTAAAGAGCTTCTTCTGTCAAGGGTTGCGGTGAGGGTTGATTATCTCAGTCATAGTATATGGGAGGTAGTTTTTTAAGAAGATTATAGGAGTAAAGGTGTTGGAATAGTTGTGGTTCTAAAGGTAGTTGTTCATGAGGCTCATATGAATAGTGGTAAGTTGGATATGAATTTGGATCACATGGAAGTATTTAGTGGTGTTGGTGTGTGGATTAAAGTTATTGTTTTTGAGGGTATTATTGAGGATAGCAAGTTCATAGAGATATAGTGGTTGAGGTTCATAATCATAGCAAGTTCCATTATATCCATTAGATTGGTATACACCAAAGTATAAGTCACCGTCTTGGTAAAGTGGAAAGTGCCATAAAGAATGTTCTTGAATGTAAGCCTCCTCCATCATTTGATAATTCATCTATTGGTGCAAAATCTTTATTGGAATAGCCATTTTCTACAATATTTTCACAGTCATACAACTTAGAACCATAAGGATAAATATTCAAAAAAATTAAAAAAAGAGAGAGAGATAAGATAAAATTAAATACAAAAGCTAATTAAAAATCACTATAAATGAATAAAATAACTAATAAAATAATGCACAAGAGTTGGTGGATGATGTGATGAAGAAACAAAAGGTAAAAGAGTTATAAAAATGTGAGAAAAATATATTAAAAAAGGAAAATAAATTAAAAAAGTAGTTAAAACAATGGAATTTCGCAAAAATAGGATGGGTTCATGCCGTGAGTCTTGTTAAGAATGCTCAAAATTTTTAAAATACCAAATTTTAGAAAAATTTAGGTTGGTCAAAAAATAAGGCATCACCTATTTATGCATCAAAAACATCAAAATAGTAAAATTTATATGCATGCATGAATGGAGAGTAAAATGCAAGTATATTCATACCTATAGAATGTAACGTTAAAAGAAGCTACCAAACTAGAATATAATATTTTTGGATTTTGAAATTTTTTATTTTATTTTTTTTTTGTAATAAAATCAAACAAGAGCTATCTAAAAGTGAAAAAAATATTTTAATATATAGACTATGTAGAATATCAAGAAGCAAAAATAAAACTCATAATTATTAGCAAAGACAAGAAAACAAGTAAAAAAAGCTATTCATATAATTCACACATTCACAATAGCTAAAATAAGCATACATTGCTATTCTCCAACAACGATGCCAAAAACTTGATGAGTGCTAAAGAATCGATTCAGAAATTCACAAGTTAAAAAGCTCAAAATTCGTTGTAGATTATTCTAAACCATCAATTAATATTATAAAAGTTTAGTTTAAAATGTAACAATTTAAAACAATAACCAAAAGTTTAATCTCGGGTTGTTCTCCCTCGAAATCACAATCGAGTGCATTATCATTGGCTACGGGAAAATCGAAAGTTTGATTGCAATTAACAAAAATGTAAATAGCAATAAGGTAAAATCACAATTAAAACTTAAACGGGATGGAGATTAAATTAAAAAGTAATCAAGGTAATTAACTAGAGGAGAAGAAAGTAAATTCAAATTCTAAAAGATCTTGGCAAGTATTGAGGGTTAAGGATCATTCAGATGATAATTATAAAGAGCAAATCTAATTTGTTAACCTCTACATATTGAGAGAAGTCAACTAGGCTTAATCAACTCCAATCCACAAGTCCTAACTAACTTACTAATTGAAATAGTAAAAAATTAGCGTTAGTAAAAACAAGATTAATTAACATCTGTAAATTATCAATCAACTTGGACATTAGTAATACAAGTTCATCCAAGTTTTCAACCCAAGCCAAGAATGAAAATATACTCTACAATTAAGTGAAATATTTTATCAAACACTTGAAAGGCACAAATATAAAACATCATAAATTGCAAGAATTAATAAAAACTACAACTATCCACTATCGAAATTCAATAATATCAACTCAATTAAGCAACAATAAAGCTTAAAACATCAAATTCATGAAAGCAAAAATTCAACAAGAATTCATAAACTAAATGACACCACAAGAAACTAACAAGAAAGTGATAATTAACTAAGATAGTAGATCAAAAAAATATAAATAAAATTAAACTAAAACAAGATTAGAAACTAAAACTAGAGAGAAAATTGACTAGAAATTAACTAAATCTATCCAAATTCTAGATAGAGAGAGGAGAATTACTTTCTCTAGAAACCTTAAAACATCACATTAAAACTAACTCTAGATTCTCTTCTTTCATAGTTTTTCTTTAAATATTCAAATAAATTGAAGTTTGGAGACCTTTTATAGGCCCAAAATGTAAGTCACGTGCTTTATTAATGGTGTCATGTGAGGCTTGATTCATGGGGCAAAAAGTGGTGGCATGTGTAACATCCTAATTACCCAAAACCTTACCTCTAGCCGTAAAGCAAAGGTTAATCAAAGGTTACGACAATTCTAAGGTTTATACATATTTATATAGATGGAAATAATATATTCTAGAAGCCCGATAAAGGATTAAGTTCAAAAATAGAATTAGAAAAGCGCGAAACGTTCACACGAAGCTAACGCACAAGACACAAGGTATAGATGCAAGAGAATAGAACATATATAGATATAAGGGTATAATAATCATAGGGAACTAGCTGCACCTAGAGGAGTTTAAGCCGACTAATTACAAGCAGAAAAATACAGAGTTTTGGAGTTAAAATAGCTTATACAACTTATCTCTCAAGTAAGCCTCTAAGGCCATAAAGGTAAATATACGAAGAGATGTGAGAGTAACTATAACAAAGTAAAATAGAAATAAACCAAGGAGGAACCATACTTCGCTCTGTCACCATATCTGCAATCTTACGAGGTGGATTAGGACCTGCATCTGAAAAACAATAACAAAGTATGGAATGAGAACTGGAGGTTCTTAGTATGGTAACAGTGCCCAATATGTAAGATGTAAGGCTCCGGGACGCCAAAGGCAATCCTAGAACTTCACATCAAATACGGATATTCAAGCTTAGAATAAAATAAATAAATAAAGAACTTAAACCATAAACATGGTTATTTAAACCTGGGGGAATTTTAACTAATACTAATCACACCACTGTATCCTATAGCGTTCGCCAACCTAACCTCCGTGCGATCACATCGCCACCAGCTACCTAACATCTTCAGCACCAGACAATCACAAATAAAGCAAGCAAGTAATACACAAGTAGTGTTCATATATAACAAGTAATTCAAGAAGCAAGTAGGCATATTATACAATTAGGCAAACCCAAGTAATCAATGCAAACAAGCACATAAGAGATGCATATGATGAATGCCTGTCCTATTGGCTTATGATATCACTTGTCGGTCCATGAATGCCAACCCGACACATCCTCCCGGATGTAGCCTTTTCTGCCACGCCAGAGATATAGTGCCCTGCACACTCATGTAGCAGCGAATCTGCTACGTCAGGGATATAAGCCCCGCACACTTCATGCAGCCGAGAAGAAAACAACAACAACTATTCATGCAGCAGAGAATTCTGCCACGCCAAGGATATAGGCCCCGCATACTCTCGACAACAACTAGTCATGTAACAGAAAAATCTGTTACGCCGGGGATATAGGCCCCGCACACTCTCAACATTCATCAAGTTTATCATTCCTTTTTGAGTCCTTGACTCGTCACAACCATAATGAATTCATAATTTCCATTCTGAACTCATTAGTTCATCAGTTTCTCTATTCATTGTCAGTAATCACCAAGTTCACTACTCTTCTTTCTCTCTCAACCAAACTCATCCTCAATACACCAGAAACTTAATCCTCCGATCGTTAACTTTTCAAAGTAAAATGCAAATTAAAACTCCTAGGACCTTTCCCATGTTTTGATACCCAAAAAAATAAGCCAAAGAGTCTTAAATAGGTATCATAGAAGTTTACAAGCTTGTTGGGAAGGTGAAACAGTTAAAAATAAGATTTTAGTTGAAAAACAGGGTATGTGCGTACACACAAGGGTGTGCGTGCGCACGCCCAGGAGGATTTTTAAAATGTGAGCATACGCATAGAAGTGTGCGTATGCACAGGTAGTAAAATTTCAACTATGTTCGTTCGCACAAGGCGTGCGAACGCCCTCAACAGAATGCACCTTCCAACGTGTGCGTGCGCACAGCTTGCAAAGTTTTGGTGGTTGTGTGTGCGCACAGGGCGTGCTAGCGCTCTCAACAGCAAGCCTTTCCCTATGTGTGTGTGCGCACAGGTTCAAAAGCTCACAGGAGTGTGCGTGCGCACAAGGCTGTACGTTCGCACACAAACCAAAAATCACAAATTCTGCAGCATTACAAAATTTTAGATTTCTGACACCAACTTCCAACGATCATAAATTTTTCTACAAAATTTTGATTTCCACGAAATCTATCTTGTTTTAAAAGCTCTTTTAATTATCTTTAATTTGATACAAAAATCATTCAATTTCAAAAATCGTAGCTCAAGATATGATCTGTCAAAGTTCACCAAAAATCCATTTTTACCAAAATTTCACAAGGTTCTCTATTTTTCCAAAACTCAAAACTAAACCAAACATTTGCAACCATAATTTATTAACAAAACACTACCACACATTTACCATTATTTCCCAACCATATCCCATACATTTCCACACCTAATCACTCATTCTCTTTCAACTTTTCCTATCACAAATCCAATACATATAACTTCCCAAGTACCCAAGTTACTTCCATTCCTCAATTCATTCACTAATCCCAATTACAATGACATTATTCCATATGCAAGCTATATACCCAATTATCCCCATTCATCATCAAAACATATCATCATTATTATTCAGATTCATTCCACACAATACTACCACTTCATCTATCAATTCTCATCAACAACACCAATCATCAATTTCCTCAACAACATCATAATTATACACCAATACATACAATTCATAAAATCTTCATCCCAATTCACATACCTCATACATAATTCAACCCACTAACAATACTCATTGACACCAATAATTCCCAACAATCATCATCAACCACAATAATCAAAAGCAACCAACAATTACCATCAATTCAATCCTATCCTAAGGCCTACTAGTCTAAGTTTCCAGAAATATTACATATTACATAAAGAAAACCAAAACCATACCTTGGCCGATTTCCAATATGCAAAAATCACCACTTTGAGTCCAAACAAGCTTCCAAAAAGCCAAGCCAACTCCAACAAACACCAAAGCTCAAACTAACATTACATATATCACCAAAATCAAAATCTAGAAACCACAACATACAATACTACAAGGGTTTATGAGGAACTTTACCTTGTCCAAAGAGGATTGGGGCAATTTCCAACAATTACCTGCTACTAGAGTTCACCTAAACAACCAAAACCACAAAATCTACTCAAAAACCAAACCTCCAAAAACGCAGAAGTTAGGACAGGAAACTGGTGTGTGAATTTCAAGATCTTACCAGCAAAACCTAGATAGAAAAGAAAATCTCGTCAAGAGTTTCGCGTGGCCACAAACGGCTCGTCAATCGGAGCTCCGAATCAAAATTTATTGAGCTTTAAAGGAGGAGATGAATAGTGACATGGAGCTCTCCTCCCTCTTCCTCATTTCAGCGTGCCTTCACCTTCTTTGGTGAGTGAATGAGCTGAAATCCTCATTTAATGAGCATATATATGTTGGGTCTTGGGCCCGGTTTGGGTCTGGTCCAACCCGTTAGCGTTTTTGGTCCATTTAACCCACTTTGCGCCAAAACCTTTAAGATTAGGGTCTGATTTTCAATTCTAAATTATTTTTGTATTTTCAAAACAATAAATCAATTTTCAAAATCTCATTTTCCAAAATATGTGATACTAGACAGACTAGAGCCGACACCGCTAGCTTAAGCGCTAGTACGTTTTTTTACAAAAACTTTTCGTAAAAGATAATTTTTCCAACTCAGAAAAATTTATTGAAATCAAACTTCACCTTTAAATTTTCAAATTAAAACTTCTAAATTTTGACTCTACTCCGAGCACTTAAAAATTATTATTTTATTAAAACGGTATTACGTAAAAACTTCGGTTCTTACAGCATGCACAGCTCATATTCAATATACAATATAGACATATACATATCATGTTGAAACCCCGGATGCTAGCTTTCTAATGCCACTGGAACCACCTCATTTGAACCTCTATATCTCAAGTTATGATCAAATTAATACGAAGAAATCAGGATTGACAACATCTAGAGTATTCTTGCCACTAATCTTTGGTTGTGAATTACACCTAGAATCATTAATATATAGAGAAAGTATTCAATATAAAAGTTGTAAAACTTGAGTTCTTCTTTCTAACAACTCTAAATTTGCTTCAATCTGATCACTGTAGCTCTTTGTGATGCCTTTTTCTTAAACAATGCCATGTATTTCAACACAAAAACTCAAACAAAATTTGTCACGGACACCAGTTGGATATCAACCAATTATGTTCAAATCGAAGGCAAAATTCATTCAAATTATTAATTTTCAAAGTTGGAAGAGAGAATTCAAAATAATTGAAATTGTATGAAAAGTAAAATAATTGATTAAAACTCAAGTAAATATATATTTTGGTAAATTCTACTCAACTTTCTCTAAAATAAAGGATAAATTATCCCTTACAATTTTTTTAATGATTATTGAATAAAATTAGTTGACTTATCATGATTAACTTTAACTTTTAATTTAATCTAAGTTTTGATTACTTAATCAATTAACTATGATATAATATTTTTTGTAAATTATAAAAATTATTAGAGAAAGAATTACATGTACATATATAATAATATAAAAAAATTAAAAGGGTTAAAAAAAGAAAAGGAGACAATGATGATCAACTTTCTTCTTGTATATATGGTAGGTGCTTTGTAAGAACAGGAATTAATTAATTATTTAATTAAAATAAAATAAAAAATAATTTAATTGTCCAAAATAGGTCAAAAATGATAAAAAACATAAAAATAAAAAATTTAATGAAGAAAATAGAATTTAGCATAAAAATCTGATTTATCACATAAAAGTGCGTATCAGCGCTAATTGAGCCAGCACTGTGAGTGAGAAACAAATTAAATTATGAGTGATAAATTTAGAAAATTGAATTTTATAATTTGGAAAGATAAAAATAATTTAGAATAAAAAATTGAATACTAATTTTAAAGGTTTTGGCTCAAAGTTGGGCCAAACGAACCTAAAATGCTAATGGATTGAACCGGGCTCAAGTTGGACCCAAGGCCAACATATAAAAACCCCTTTAATGAGCCATTTTAGCTTCACCACCAAAAAAAGAAAGGGGGCGCTGAGAGTGAAGGGAGAAAAGAAGAAGGATGACAATATTCACTCATTTCTTCATTTGCTCATAACTTGAGCTAGAGTGCTCTGATTTGTGTGCTATTTGCAGCCATGCAAAATTCTTGTTGAGCCCGTCATTTTTATGTACACAAAGTTGGTAAGAACTCGAAATCCATACTCCAGTTTTCTGCCCTATATATTTTTGCATTTTGGATTTAGTTTTTGAGTGAGTTTTGTGATTTTTATTATTTAGGTGGTGATTAACCTTGGGTTATTGTTGAGTTTTATCCCAATCCATAGTGGATAAGGTAAGAATGCTCCTAACCCTTGTGGTTTGTCATATTTGAGAACCCTAGACTTGATTTATGGTAATTAGTATGATAGCTAGCTTGAATTGATGTTGTGTGGAGTGGAATCAATGATTAGAAAGCTTGGAGATTGAGCTCAAGCATTGGTTGTGTTTAATTTCTTGTTGGAGGCTTGAGAGCTTGTGTAGAAAAGGCATTTTTTGTGTTTTGAGTTTTGCGCCAAGATATGGTTTCGGTTTCTTTTAGTCAATATGTAATGTTTTGTGAAACTTAGACTAGTCGACCTTAAAATAGGATTAAATTGTGTAAAATTGTATGAAATAGTTAATTTATAATGATGATAAATGATGAGGATTGTGAGCTTTGATAATGATAAATTGATTAACAATGATTGTGATGGTTTGGAATAGTGAAAATGTGGTGTTATTGATGTTTTGATTGAAAATTATTGAGAATGATGATTTATGAGGAGGATTGTGGAATATGATGATGAATGATTGATAATAATTCACAATTAGTGTGAGATTATATTGTTAAATTGAGAATTTCTGGATTTGTGGAATTATTTAGGAGTTGGAAGGATTGGAAGGTATTTGAGGATTAATTTTATGGTGTAGTAATGTTTTGATACTTATTTTGGTTGGGGTTGAATTGGTTTTGGTTTGAGAGTTTTAAAATCTAGAGAATTTTGAAAGTTTTCATAAAATCTTGTTTTTAACCAACTTTGACGGACCATAACTTGGCTTCCGGACCCTCAATTTTGATGAAACTTATTTTGAATGATACTTGGGTCCGAGAGGTTTATGCCGTTTGACCGTGCATGCGATGCGAAGATTGGCCGCTGCCAAGCACTCTCGCGTACGCGACTTATAACGCGCGACGCGATAACATTTTCCTGTTTTGGATGCTCACGTACACATGAGATGCATGCGTACACGACTTGGGAAATTTGACACCCATGCATACGCGAGATGGGGCATGTGTACGCTGATCTTGTTTTGTTGAAAACTTGTTTTTGTGATATTTTAATGGTTTCTCTAGCTTTCTAAACTCTTTTAATGTCTATTTAGGACTCTTAGCTAATAATTGGGCTTTGAGACTAGTGAGGACAGATTAGATGACTTAAATTAGATATTTTTCTATTATAAGTTTAGAAGACGATGCCTTAGACTTGGGATGTAATGTGGATGGATTACTCATGTGAATTGATTGAGTGTTATAATGGTTACGATGAGTTTGGAACTCGGAAAGGAATGATGGACTTGTTGGATGGAAAGCGATCTCTAAATGATAAATTATGATGATACATTGTTGTCGAGGTTGCGGTGAATCCCGGTGCCTCAGGCAAGGACGGTGGTGAATCCCGCTTATCGAGGTTGCGGCGCCGGCGTAAAGACGATGGTTAATCCTGCTTACTTTAGAAGTGAGGACTAAGATTGTATCCCACTCGCATAATCTTCTCTGCTGCAAGAGTGTGCAGGGCACTATATCCCTGGGATGCGCATGATAGTGTGCCAGACACTATATCCCTGGAACGATAGTGTGCCAGGCACTATATCCCTCGAACGAGAGTGTACCGGGCTTTATATCCCTGGAACGATAGTGTGTAAGACACTATATCCCTAGCGTGGCAGAAAGGCTATATCTGAAAGGATGTGTCGGGTTGGCACTGTGAACCGACAATGTGATATCACAACCAATAGGACAAGCATTCATCATATCCATCTTCTATATGCTTGTTTGTTTTGTATAACTTCTGTTATGCTTAAATGAATCAAATGTCTACTTTCTATTTGTTTTACTTGATGTATATGTATACTATTTGTGCTTTACTTGCTCGCATTACTTATGTTTTCTGCTGGAATTGAGGAGGCTTAGTAGGCGATGACAATGGGATCGCATGGAGGATAGGTTGGTGAAGGCTGTGAGACAGCGGTGACTAGTATTAGTTAGCTTCGCGGAACACTATATATATATTATCTATTGGACATTGTTACCATATTGAGAACCTCTAGTTCTCTTACTATATATTGTTGTTGTTTTTAAGATACATGTCGCAACCCACATTGGTGAGTTTCCAAACTTGGTGACAGAGTGGATGATGATTCAGCTTTGTTTTGTACTTTAATTTATTATTAGTTCTCTCATTTTGTATCATATTTTGTTACCTTAGAGGCTTTTGCATTAAATTTTGAGAAATAGGAAGTAAGCCTTTTATAAACATTATGTTGTATTTTTAACTAATCAGCCTAAACTCCGTGGGCTGAGGCTAGTTTCCCTTTTTGATAGTGTATACATATACTTGTTTATCTATTAGCCACTACCTTGTATCTTGGAGCTTTATGCAAGGTTGTATATATTATATTCCGTTCTTGTCGTGCCTTTGCGTTTTAGTTATCGTGTGTGAACGCTTCACGATTTGTTTCTTCTGTTTAACTATCTTTGAACTCCTATTCCTTAGATCGTGCTTCTAGTATTATTACTTCTTTCTATATATATTATTGTATGAGTTTTAGAATTGTCGTGGCATTTTGTTATCTTTTACTTTACGGTTAGAGGTAAGGCTCAGGGTGATAAGATGTTAAATGCTTGGTAAAGAAGTGAGTATAAAGAGTGATAAATATGAACATATGAAAAAGTTAGTTAATAATATTGAACAATAAATCATTTGATACAGAGAGTGCAATAATATATTTTCTTAATTTTAAGATAGGATGATATAAACAGAATCTTTACTGGCTTTCAACCCTAAAGAGGCACCAAAATTTTTTTTATTTTTTAAAATTTTTTTATTGTGTGGTTAAAATTACAAAATGTAATTTCTAGTAATTTTTATAAATTACAAAAAAAGTTTATACCTTAGTTAATTAGCTAGTTATATTATCATAATTTAAATTAAATTAAGAGTTAATATTAACTGTGATAAATCATCCTATTTTATCAAGTAATTATTAGACATATCACAAAGAATAACTTATTTTTTATTTTAAAGAAAACTAAATAAAATTCACCATATAATTTTTAGTCAAGAAATTGAATTCTATCACTATACAAAACAGTAAATATTAATTTACTTCTTAATATTAAAGTGTAAAGGGAAATTTCTCCTTGCCGAAATATGCACCTAATATCTAGCATGATTCAGTGGCATTATACCTCAAGTTGCATCGTGCTTTTCTAAGATGAAATCATAAAACGACACGTGTCTATACTCAAAGTCACAGTCGTTGATTGTCTCTGTAGTGAGGAACCGCCAAGGCCAAATGAATATGGACGCAAAACCAACCAAATTCGTTATTTCTCTTTGTTCTTGTCATTCCCTCTTCTCTCCCTCTCTTTTCTACTGCTAAACCTTGCTTTTTCTTGTTTGTTGAAACTTGAAAGCGTGTTTGGCTCTTGTAACGCTCAACCCGGAAAAAAAAAAAAGTAGAACGAAGGCATCCAACCGTTTTAGTTGCTTTGATCTCTGTGCCGCCGCGTCTCAATTTTCACTTTTTTATTTTCTTGTTACTACTTAGTTTTGTTTTGTTGAGTTATTCAGCTGTACGTTGCACTATTTTTATGATGATGAGAGGTATTTTATTTATGATGCCACTTCATTACTGTTTGATTCAATAAGAATAAATTCTATAGAATTAGTGAAGCCTGTTCATGAACACTAAATTAACAGCTTCCATTGGCCATGAGTCACCAAAAATTGGATTAAAGACTGGCTTCACAATCTTACTGGTATAGTTTAAAAATATAGATTATTCTACCTATTAATTAATGAGAAAGTCTAGGTGGTAAATGAAACATTTTTACAAGCGATGTCATTGCGATTGAAATTTATGTACAACTGACCTTTTATTTTATCTTTTTCCTTTCTTAAAATTATTTTGAATAAGAAAGAAAAAGAAAATAAGATAATGATTCATAGCTTAATTAGACTGCTGCATATCTTAAGCTGGTGATGCATCTCAAGTATAATCCGAATGTGGTTTTTCTTCTCCTCTCTTTTTCGTTTTCTTATCTAATGCGTCGTCCATGGTTTTAATTCAGAATTTTTGCTTGAGTTTGCTATTGATTTGACCCAACAAGAGAAGCTACACTAGCGGTGACTGAAGTTTCGGATTAATAAAAGTTCCAATTTTCTTGTAATGAATAAGTAAATTACTAAAATATACTAATCTGAATTATATATTGTATATGCAGCTGGTAGATAAGGACCCTGAAGCTGCAATTGTATTCTTTTGGAAAGCAATAAATTCAGGGGATAAAGTGGACAGTGCCTTGAAAGATATGGCGGTGGTGATGAAACAGTTAGACAGATCCGAAGAAGCAATTGAAGCCATTTGCTCATTTAGAAGCCTCTGCCCCAAACAATCTCAAGAATCTCTTGATAATGTACTAATAGATCTGTACAAGGTACATCGGAGTTTCTCCGAACATCTATCCGAATTAACAAATGAATAATCAACAAGAGTTTAATTATCATGCACGTTTACATGATCAATTACATTTATTGTTTTCGATATCTATTTATGTGATCAATAGTTATTATAAAATAGTGTATCAAAATTAAATTCTAATGAATAAAATGAATGGCCGGATGAGAGATTAAAAAATTATTTAGTCAATAAATCGTTTAATATTTTGAATGCATAAAAACTTTAAAAACTTCAGAGTAATATTATGTTACTAACAAAATTTTTTTTATCAACACTTGACAATAAAGATGTTTTTATACTAAATTTTAAATGCTAAATCCCAGATCCTAAATTTTAATAGTATAAAAAATAAAGCATTAGTTCAAAATATTTATTAATATTTATAAAAAGTATTGACCTCTAATATTTCTGTTTCTGTAAATCTTTTGAACAGTTTGTTGAATGTCCTGTTAATTAGCATTCAGTTAATGGTCATTACTTATTACTGAGTCTTTAAATTGTCTCTATTAATTTAATTTTTGTTTTCCTGATGGTAGAAATGCGGAAAACTGGATGAGCAAATAGAATTGCTGAAGCGTAAGCTGAAGTTGATCTACCAAGGCGAGGCCTTCAATGGAAAACTCACAAAGACAGCACGTTCTCATGGCAAGAAGTTCCAAGTTTCAATTAAGCAGGAAACTTCAAGACTACTGGTAACTTAATCTTATTTAACTCAAGCATCCTTTTGAAAGAAAAGAATTATTTGCAAATTGCAACATTCATGGTTCATAGTTTGGTGCAACACAAAATTTTGCACTTAATCACAAATGACGTTGTAAACCTTAAGAAAACTTCATTATAAATATAGAAATTATATTTGTACTACTCTTTGGTATATCACTAAGTATACATCTTCGGATTTTTTTATTTAAATTATTTAAATATAATATTTACAGAAATATACAATCATTAGCGTATTTATGCATTTGCATAAATCTTACACATTCCGAATATAGAATCATCAAAATCATAAAAAAACACAACTTGGATACATACAATTTAAAAAAAATTCGTGCATAAACCGGATGTATTGTACTTGAGTTGAGAGAGCCATAACAAAATTTCTAGCACTGTATTTGGGATACATGCAGTTTATAATAGATATTTTTTCTTTCAACTAATATTTGTCTATCTTTTATTCTTATATTAATAAAATAAAATATAACATATATGATCTAAAAATAAAATTATTTAATTTTTATTATTTTTAATTATTAAAATTTTAAATTTTAAATATGAAAAATATTCAATTATTATAAAAATTATAATATATCAAATAAAGTGATCCAATTAAATTTTAAAAGGTTAAGAATAAATATAAGAATAAAAGATAAATAAATATTATTTTAAAAAAATATTTTTTATAAATTTAGTATAATGTTAGAAATTTTGTTATGGTTCTATCCCAGATACAGTATAGCTGTAATATATCTGGTTTATGCACGAGCTTTTAAATTGTTTATATTTTGGATAGGTTTATGCAAATGCATAAATACACTATAAATTACATATTTCTGTAAATATTATATTTAAATAATTTAAAATAAAAAACCCCATACTTCTTATTATGTAAGAAATATATTTTTGATTTTCTATAAATTAGTTGAATACAAAAAACAAAAAACATACAGCTTAAGATGGTGCTGAAAATATTTTTCTACAGTATATTTGCACTGCTACTACAGAGGTTTATGATTTACGCACGACTGCATGTGTGATTTGATTTAAATAAATTAAACTTTAAATTCAGTCCATTTCAAAGTACTATTGGGTTTGGTATGGGTGCAAAAGAATCTAAATTTAGGGTGTGTTTGGTGTAGGATGGGAGAGGAGAGAAGCGGATTTGAGTTTTTTAAAGGTATTTTTTTTTAATATTTGGCAACTTTTTTTTTTTTTATATCTGAACATAGAAGTAATTTTACATCTAAATTTAGGCTGTGTTTGGTTTAGTATTGAAGAGGAGAAAGAAGTAATTTTACATCTGAATTTAGGGGGTATTTGGAGAGGAAAGAAGTGGGTTTGAGTTTTTTATAGGCTTTTTTTAATGTTTCGCAATTTTTTTTATATATCTGAATGTAGAAGTAATTTTACATCTAAACACACGGCATTTATATTTACGCTCGTTACCGTTAAAAAATTAGATGAAAAAAATTATTTATTTTTTATTAATTTTATCTTTTATTTTTTTCTATAAAAAGAATACAAAAAATTATCTATATTAGTTTGTAATTCTTATATATTATGTTTAATTTTTATTATTTAATTTTTGTATAATATAAATTATGATTTCATTAAAAAAGATAAAG
>NC_029775.3:57190002-57207539 GCF_000817695.3 Arachis duranensis | reverse complement strand
ATAATTAGATATATATATACAAAATTATTTTTTATTTATAAAAAGTGATTTTTTAGGCAAAATAATCACTTCTAAATGCACCGTCTTATTCTTGTATAGGGAAACCTAGGATGGGCCTACATGCAAAAGATGAATTACATAATGGCAGAGGTAGTTTATCGGAAGGCCCAACTAATTGATCCAGATTGTAACAAGGCTTGTAACTTGGGCCTGTGCCTCATCAAACAAGCTCGTTATGAAGAAGCCCAATTAATACTTAATGATGTTTTAGAAGGCAAATTACCAGGCTCAGATGATGGCAAGTCAAAAAAACGGGCCCAAGATCTCTTAACAGAGTTAAGATCCCTTCTTCCTGCACCGCATTTATCGGATATTTTGACCCTTGATGATGAGTTCATCAAAGGCCTTGAACAGATGATGAATCAATTGGGGCCGGTTAGATCAAAGAGACTTCCAATTTTTGAGGAGATTTCTTCATTTAGAGATCAGTTAGCATGTTAAGTTTCCAGTATGTACAGATTTGGTCATACTTATTCCTTTTGTTTATCGCCTGTTTCTTTTCTTTAATTTTCAAAGTGTTGATTTTTTGGGTGGGGGAAGAGGAAATAGAAATAGAGTATACAGGGTGAAGACTAAATTAAAGTTGAGTGAAGATTTTGATGTAAATTATGAAAGTAACAAGCCTGATGTAAACTTTTTAATAAGAAAAACTTGCTTTCTTAAAATTGTACTTATTTTATAGTTAGAAATAGAACAAAATAAATAAAAGGATTATTGTTACAGACTTGACTCCTGGGTTACACACCAGAATGGCCTCTGACCCGATTAACCGGGGATGACCTTATCTAAAGGCCCGAACTGGCTTTATAATTTCTAACATACATTTGAATTTACATACCTCTCTTATTTTAGCTAGATAAGATAAAATGGAATAACAGAGTCTCTTTCAAGTATGTTACTCATTCCACATATTTTATACATCTCAGATTTATTCTGACTTGAGCGTTGGGGTGTCTTTGCAGCTATCACCTCCCATTGCTCCAAAAAGACGATCTGACATCCGATCCATCTCACAACCATAACAGAGACTTCTAGTACATTGGCACCGTCTGTCGGGATTGTCGACTCGTGACGGTATGACAAAGAATCCCAAGGAGCAATCCTCAACTCATCACCACACGCCAAACCCTGAAGTCCAACACCTGACCTTCGTGATACCCTTCCCCTCGTCCCTGGGAGGATAACCAAGCACTGTGCATCTCCTGCCAACTCCGGACCGGCAGAAACCGAAAGAGGATGCTCATCAACCCGACAAGGCTTGGGCACCTGATGGCTTAGGAGAAAAAGCCATCCAGAAAATCCAAGAATTCTGTCTAAGAGTGCAAAACTTTGAAGGCCGAGTCACAACCAAGGAGCGACATCACCCAGCACACACAAGTCATGCAACTTTCAGAATCCAATCGCGTCGTAAAACTAGGAAAAACAAGTCACCCGAACGACTATACAACAAGTGGTATGAGAGTAGCGTGTTTAGAGACTCAGAACGCTGTCGTGATTAGGACGACCGAAGACACCAACGGGAGGCCAAGTGACCACATGATCTTGGGAGCCACCCCATTCACGGAGAAAATCCTGAGAGCCAAACTCTCAAAGGGTTTCGCCAAGCCCACTGATATGAAATACAACGGGACCAAAGATCCCCAGGAACACCTAACAGCCTTCGAGGCCAGGATAAACCTGGAAGGGGCCACCGATGAGGTCTGATGTAGGGTTTCCCGATTATCCTAGTCGGCTCCGCGATCAAATGGTTTAACGCCCCCCTAACAGGTCCATAGCCAGTTTTGACGACGTCTCCAGGAAGTACATGGGTCAGTTTACCACAAGAATCACCAAAGCATAACATCCCATCAGCCTACTCGGAATCACCTAAAGACAAGACAAATCCACGAGAAAATATCTTGACAGGTTCAACGATGAGTGCCTAATGCTCAACAGACTTACGGACTCGGTCGCCAGCCTTTTTCTGACCAATGGCCTCATGAATGAAGACTTCCTGAAACATCTCCCTACCAACCAGCCTAGACCATGCATGAAATTCAAAACGTCGCAACGGAATACATAAACGACGAAGAGGTTAGCCAAGTCGTAGCCACCATTAAACGACAGCATGACAACACGGCACCTCGTAGTAACCCACCACCGAAAGACATCCCGAAAAACACACCAGACCCGTGCCCCCCCAACCGACCACCTAGGGTAGAAAAGTTCTCGAAATACACTCCCTACTCGCTTCTTTCACAGAAATCTACCATCAAATCTGATTCAGAGGCTAAAAAAGGACTGCAAATGCTGTTGGATTCTGACCTCCCTGCACTCAAAATGGATTTTCTGGAACTACAGAAGCCCAGTTGGCACACTCTCAATTGCGTTAGAAAGTAGACATCTTGGGCTTTCCAGCAATGTATAATAGTCCACACTTTACCCGAGATTTGATGGCCCAAACTGGCGTCAAAACGCCGGTCAGAGACCTTTTTCTGGCGCTAAAAACGCCAGAACTGGCATAAAAGCTGGAGTTAAACGCCCAAACTGGCACCAGAGCTGGTGTTTAACTCCAAGAAAAGCCTATGCACGTGAAAGCTTCACTGCTCAGCCTAAGCACACACCAAGTGGGCTCCGGAAGTGGATTTCTGCACTATCTACCTTAGTTACTCAATTTCTGTAAACCCTAGCTACTAGTTTTAGTATAAATATTACTTTTTCTCATTGTATTAGACATCTTGCTTATTCTGGTTCCCCCTATGGGGCCGAAACCAATGAACACCATTATCACTTATGTATTTTTAACGGTGGAGTTTCCACACCTCATAGATTAAGGTGTGGAGCTCTGCTATTCCTCATGAATTAATGCAATTACTACTGTTTTCTATTCAATTCAAGCTTATTCTTGTTCTAAGATATTCATTCGCACTTCAACATGATGAATGTGATGATCAAGTGACACTCATCACCATTCTCACTTATGAACGCGTGCCTGACAACCACTTCCGCACTACCTGAAAACAAGCTTGAATGTATATCTCTTGGCCTCCTGGTCCACGACGCATGGTTGCCTCTCCTGACAACAGAGCCTTCCATTTTGTGAGATCAGAGTCTTCGTGGTATAAGCTAGAATCAATTGGCAGCATCCTTAAGATCCGGAAAGTCTAAACCTTGTCTGTGGTATTCTGAGTAGGATCTGGGATGGGGTGACTGTGACGAGTTTCAAACTCGCGAGTGCTGGGCGCAGTGATAGTGCGCAAAAGGATCATTGGATCTTATTCTGACACGATCGAGAACCGACAGATGATTAGCCCTACGTAATCTGTAGCCGGACCATTTTCATTGAGAGGACGAACGGTAGCGATTGACAACAGTGATCCCCCAACATACAGCTTGCCATGGAAAGGAGTACGCATGACTGGATGAAAGCAGTAGGAAAGTAGGGATTCAAGAGGAACAAAGCATCTCCATATGCTTATCTGAAATTCCTACTAATGAATTACATAAGTATCTATATCCTATTTTATATTTTATCTGTCTTTTAATTATCAAAATCCCATAACCATTTGAATCTGTCTGACTGAGATTTACAAGATGACCATAGCTTGCTTCAAGCCGACAATCTCCGTGGGATCGACCCTTACTCACGTAAGGTATTACTTGGACGACCTAGTGCACTTGCTGGTCAGCTACGCGGAGTTGTGAAGAAAGTGTGTGAGATCACGATTTCGCGTATCAAGTTTTTGGCGCCATTGTTGGGGATTGTTCGAGTTTGGACAACTGACGGTTCATCTTGTTGCTTAGATTAGGTATTTTTCTTCTTTATCTTTTTCTTCAGAATTTTTAAGAATGAATTCTAGAGTTTCAGATGATGCTTTTATCATCACAGGAGCAAGTTGATTCCCATCAATTTGGCTGTTGTATGTAATGTCCTACTGAAACTTGGTTAACCATGTCTAATCTTTTTAGACTGAAGCTTTAGACTAACATTGCATGATTCCTGGAATTCTTATTAAAAATTTTGAGTTTCTTGTTTTCTTTTTCAAAATAATTTTCGAAAAAAAAATACAAAAAAAATTTAATAAAATCATAAAAACAAAAATTTTTGTATTTTTTGTTTGGGTCTATTGTCAAATTTCAAGTTTGGTGTCAATTGCATGTTTCTATTTTTCTTGCATTTTTCGAAAATATATGCATTGTGTTCTTCATTGATCTTCAAGTTGTTCTTGATGATTTTTCTTGTCTGATCTTTAAATTCTCTTGTTTTGTGTCTTTTGTTGTTTCTCATGTGCATTATCCAATTGTTAGTGTCTCTAGTATGAAAACTTCTAAGTTTGGTGTCTTGCATGTCTTTCTTTTCTTAAAAATTTTCAAAAATATGTTCTTGATGTTCATCATGACCTTCATAGTGTTCTTGATGTTCATCTTGACATTCAAAGTGTTCTTGCATGCATCCCTTGTTTGATCTTAGTTTTTCATGATTAGTTTCATTTTGTTGTTTTTCTCTCTCGTCATTAAAAATAAAAAAAATAAAAAATATATCTTTTCAAGTCAATAATACAGAGAATTGAAGATTCAGAACATACAGCAGAGGAATCATAGAGAAAAAGCTGGGCATTCAAAATGCCCCAGTAAGGAAGGATTTCTGGCGTTTAAACGCCAGCCAGGCTACCTGGCTGGGCGTTTAACGCCCAAGGAGGTAGCCAAGTGGGCGTTAAACACCAGAATGGATACCATTATGGGCGTTTAACGCCAGGATAACACCAGGGAGGTAATTTTGTTTTCAATTCAAATATTTTTCAATTTTTCAAGTTTTAAAACTAATTTTTCAAAATCTTATCTTTTTCATACCCTCTCTTATCAATCATATCTTTTTCAAAATAAAATCTTTTTCATTTTTCTTTCAGTATTTTCAAAAATCCTCGCTAACAATTAATGTTGTGATTCAAAAATTTCAAGTTTGTTACTTTCTTGTTAAGAAAGGTTCAATATTTGAATTTTAGAATCGTATCTTTTAATTTCTTGTTAGTCAAGTCATCAATTTTAAAAATCAAATCTTTTTTTTTAAATTGTTTTTCAATCATATCTTTTTAATCATATCTTTTTAAATCATATCTTCTTCAAATCACATCTTTTTAAATTTTAACTTCAAAATCTTCTTCTAACTTCTTATCTTTTCAAAACTTACTATTTCTTATCTTTTTCAAAACCACTTAACTACTTTTCTCTCTCCAATTTTCAAAAACCACTAACAACTTTTTCAAAATTCTTTTTAATTAACTAATTTTTTTAAACTTTGATTTTATTTTATTTCAAAAAAATTTCGAAAATTCTCTCTCTCTCCCATCTCTTTCTATTTAATCACTAACATTTATCCTCCTTTAATAATTCGGACCCCCTCCATCTCTATAAGTTTGAATTCTTCTCTACCTCATCCTTCTATTCTTCTTTTCCTCTAACACATCAAGGAATCTCTATACTGTGACATAGAGGATTTCATACTTTCTTTGTTTTCTTCTCTTTCATATGAGTAAGAACAAAGATAAAGGCATTCTTGTTGAAGTTGATCCTGAACCTTAAAGGACTCTGAAGAGAAAGTTAAGAGAAGCTAAAGCACAACTCTTCAGAAAGGACCTGACAAAAATTTTCGAAAAAGAAGAAGACATGGCCAAACCCAACAACAACAATGCAAGGAAGGTGCTTGGTGACTTTACTGCACCTACTCCCGACTTCTATGGGAGAAGCATCTCTATCCCTGCCATTGAAGCAAACAACTTTGAGCTTAAGCCTCAATTAATTTCTCTGATGCAACAAAATTGCAAGTTTCATGGACTTTCATTGGAAGATCCTCATCAGTTCTTGGCTAAATTTTTGAAATCTGTGACACTGTTAAGACCAATGGAGTTGATCCCGAGGTCTACAGACTTATGCTTTTCCCTTTTGATGTCAGAGACAGAGCTAGTATATGGTTGAACTCACAGCCTAGAGACAGCCTGAACTCTTGGGAAAAGCTGGTCAATGCCTTCTTAGCTAAATTCTTTCCACCTCAAAAGATGAGTAAGCTTAGAATGGAAGTTCAAACCTTCAAATAGAATGAAGGATAATCCATCTATGAAGCTTGGGAAAGATGCAAGAAATTGATCAGAAGGTGTCCTTTTGACATGCTTTCAGAATGGAGCATCATAGGTATCTTTTATGATGGTCTGTCTGACTTATCCAAGATGTCATTGGACCATTCTGCAGGCAGATCTATTCATCTGAAGAAAATGCCTGCAGAAGCCTAGGAACTCACTGAAATGGTTGCAAATAACCAGTTCATGTACATTTCTGAAAGAAATCCTGTGAACAATGGGACAACTCAGAAGAAAGGAGTTCTTGAGATTGATACTCTGAATGCCATATTGGCTCAGAACAAATTATTGACTCAGCAAGTCAATATGATTTCTCAGAATCTGACTGGATTGCAAGTTGCATTCAGCATTAATAAAGAAGCATCTTCTGAAGAAGAAGCTTATGATCCTGAGAACCCTGCAATGGAAGAGGTGAATTACATGGGAGAACCCTATGAAAACACCTATAATCCTTCATGGAGAAATCATCCAAATCTCTCATGGAAGGACCAACAGAAGCCTCAACATGGCTTCAACAATAATAATGGTGGAAGAAATAGGTTTAGCAATATCAAGCCTTTTCCATCATCTTCTCAATAACACACAAAGAATTCTGAGCAGAGTCTTTCTAGCTTAGCAACCATAGTCTTTGAGCTATCCAAGACCACTCTCAGTTTCATGAATGAGGCACGGTCCTCTATCAGAAACCTGGAGGCACAAATGGGTCAGCTGAGTAAAAGAGTTACTGAAACTCCTTCTAGTACTCTCCCAAGCAATACAGAAGAGAACCCAAAAAGAGAGTGCAAGGCTGATGAGCGGATAATTAATACACTTTTTGGCATTATTTTTATATAGTTTTTAGTAGGATCCAGCTACTTTTTAGTATATTTTTATTAGTTTTTAAGCAAAATTTACATTTATGGACTTTACTATGAGTTTGTGTGTTTTTCTGTGATTTCAGGTATTTTCTGGCTAAAATTGAGGGACATGAGCAAAAATCTGATTCAGAGGCTGAAGAAGGACTGCTGATGCTGTTGGATTCTGACCTCCCTGCACTCGAAATGGCATTTTTGGAGCTACAAAAACCCAAATAGCGCGCTCTCAATTTCTTTGGAAAGTAGACATCCAGGGCTTTCCAGCAATATATAATAGTCCATACTTTTCCCGAGTTTAGACGATGCAAACTAGTGTTTAACGCTAGCTTTCTGCCCTATTCTGGCGTTAAACGCCAGAAACAAGTTGCAAGCTAGAGTCAAACGCCAGAAACAAGTTACAAATTGGCATTTAACTCCAAGAGAAGTCTCTACACATGAAAGCTTCAAAACTCAGTCCAAGCACACACCAAGTGGGTCCGGAAGTGGATTTCTGCATCATTTACTTGTTTCTGTAACCTTAGTAACTAGTTTAGTATAAATAGAACTTTTGCTCATCATATTAGATGTCTTGGTTATGTTGGTTCCCCCTCTGGGGACGAAGCCAATGAACACCATTATCACTTATGTATTTTTAACGGAGGAGTTTCTACACACCATAGATTAAGGTGTGGAGCTTTGTTGTTCCTCGATTATTAATGCAAAGTACTATTGTTCTTCTATTCAATTCATGCTTATTCTTATTCTAATATATTCATTCGCACACAAGAACATGATGAATGTGATGATTATGTGACACTCATCACCATTCTCACTTATGAACTCGTGATTGACAACCACTTCCGTTTTACATGGAAACAAGCTTGAATGTATATCTCTTGGGTTCAACGATTCACATCGACTCCCCTTTGACAATGGGGCATCTGAATCTGAGATTAGAGTCTTCGTGATATAAGCTAGAATTAATTGGCAGCATTCCTGAGATCTGGAAAATCTAAACCTTGTCTGTGATATTCCGAGCAGGATCTGGGATGGGATGACTGTGACGAGCTTCAAACTCACGACTGTAGGGCATAGTGACAGTCGCAAAAGGATAGTAAATCCTATTCCTACACGATCGAGAACCAACAGCTGATTAGCCATACGATATCTGTGCATGGTATTTTTCATCCGAGACGAGAAATCCGATAGTTGATTAGCCGTACAGAAACCATAGTGGACCATTTTCACTGACAAGACGGGAAGTATCCATTGACAACGGTGACACCCAACATACAGCTTGCCATAGAAAGGAGTATGAAGGATTTTATGAAGGCAATAGGAAAGCAGAGATTCAGAAGGAACAACGCATCTCCATACGCTTATCTAAAACTCCCTCTAATGAATTACATAAGTATCTCTATTTTTATTTTAAGTTTATTTATCTTTTAAATTATTAAAACTTCATAACCATTTGAATCCGCCTGACTGAGATTTACAAGATGACCATAGCTTGCTTCAAACCAACAATCTCCGTGGGATCGACCTTTACTCACGTAAGGTTTATTACTTGGACGACCCAGTGCACTTACTGGTTAGTTGTGCGAAGTTGTGAAAAAGAGTTGAGATTACAATTGTGTGTACCAAGTTGTTGGCGCCACTGACATCACAATTTCATGTACCAAGTTTTTGGCGCCGTTGCTGGGGATTGTTCGAGTTTGGACAATTGACGGTTCATCTTGTTGCTTAGATTAGGTAATTTTCTTTTTGTTTCAACCTTTATTTTACTTTCAATAAGTTTTCAAAAATATTTCAAAATTTTTTTTCTCTTCTTTTTCGTTCTTTTCAAAATAATTTTCGAAAAAATTCAAAAATTTTTTTTGGTAAAATCATAAAATCAAAAATATTTTTGTGTTTCTTGTTTGAGCCTAGTGTCAATTTTTAAGTTTGGTGTCAATTGCATACTTTTATTTTTCTCAAAAAATTTTCGAAAAACTCATGCATGATGTTCTTCATGATCTTCAAGTTGTTCTTGGTAAATCTTCTTGTTTGATCTTCATATTTTCTTGTTTTGTGTCTTTTGTTGTTTTTCATATGCATTTTTGATTTATTAGTGTCTAAATATCAAAAATTTCTAAGTTTGGTGTTTTGCATATTTTTTTTCTTGAAAATTTTTCAAAAATAAGTTCTTGATGTTCATCTTGATCTTCAAAGTGTTCTTGGTGTTCATCTTGACACTCATAGTGTTCTTGCATGCATCATTTGTTTTAATCCAAAATTTTTATGTGTTCAATCATTTTGTGGTTTTTCTCTTTCCTCATTAAATTAAAAAATTAAAAAATATATATTTTCCTTATTTTACTCATAATTTTCAAAATCTTTGGGTTGACTTAGTCAAAAAATTTTAAATAAGTTATTTCTTGAAAATAAATTTCAATAATATCTTTTCAATCATATCTTTTCAAACATATCTTTTTCAAATCATATCTTTTTCAAAATCAATTTCAAAATCTTTACTAACTTCTTATCTTTTCAAAATTGATTTTCAAATCTTTTTTAACTAACTCATCAACTTTTTGTTTGTTTTACTATTTCTTATCCTTTTCAAAACCACCTAACCACTTTTCTCTCTCTAATTTTCGAAAATTATTAACTTATTTTTCAAAATTCTTTTTAATTAACTAATTATTTTAAATTTTAATTTTATTCTATTTCTTCTCTTAATTTTCAAATTCTAACTATATTTAAAAAAAACAAAAATATTTTCCTTTTCTTCTTAATTATTTTCAAAAACTCCTCTCTCTCATCTCCTTCTATTTATTTATTTATCTTCTAACACTTCTTTTCTACTCATAATTCGAACCCTCTTCTCTTCTCTCTCTGTTAGAATTTTTCCTTATCTATTCTTCTTCTCTTCTACTCGAATAAAGGAATCTCTATACTATGACTTAGAGGATTCCTCTTCTTTTCTGTTCTCTTATTTTTCATATGAGTAGGAGCAAGGACAAGGACATTCTTGTTGAAGCAGATCCTGAACCTGAAAGGACTCTGAAGAAGAAGTTAAGAGAAGCTAAAGCACAACAATCCAGAGAATCTCGAAAAAGGATGAGACATGGCCGAACCCAACACCAATGCAAGGAAGATGCTTGGTGACTTTATTGCACCAAATTCCAACTTCCATGGAAGAAGCATCTCAATCCCTGCCATTGGAGAAAACAATTTTGAGCTAAAGCCTCAATTAGTTTCTCTAATGCAACAAAATAGCAAGTTTCATGGACTTTCATCAGAAGATCCTTTTCAGTTCTTAACTGAATTCTTGCAGATCTGTGATACTATTAAGACCAATGGAGTTGATCCCGAGGTCTACAAGCTTATACTTTTCCCTTTTGTTGTAAGAGACAGAGCTAGAATATGGTTGAACTCTCAACCTAGAGATAGCCTGAACTCTTGGGATAAGCTGGTCACGGCTTTCTTAGCCAAGTTTGTTCCTTCTCAAAAGCTGAGCAAGCTTAGAGTGGGTGTTCAAACCTTCAGACAGAAAGAAGGTGAATCCCTCTATGAAGCTTGGGAAAGATACAAGCAATTGACCAAAAAGTGTCCTTCTGACATGCTCTCAAAATGGACCATCCTGGATATATTCTATGATGGTTTGTCTGAATTGTCTAAGATGTCATTGGATCATTCTGCAGGTGGATCTATTCACCTGAAGAAAACGCATGCAGAAATTCAGGAACTCATTGACATGGTTGCAAATAACCAGTTCATGTACACTTCTGAAAGGAATCCTGTGAGTAATGGGATGCCTCAGAGGAAGGAAGTTCTTGAAATTGATGCTTTGAATGTCATATTGGCTCAGAACAAAATGTTAACTCAGCAAGTTAACATGATTTCTCAGAGTCTGAATGGTTTACAAAATGCATCCAACAGTATTAAAGAAGCATCTTCTGAAGAAGAAGCCTATGATCCTGAAAACCCTACAATGGCAGAGGTGAATTACATGGGTGAAGCCTATGGAAACACCTATAATCCCTCATGGAGAAATCATCCAAATTTCTCATGGAAGGATCAACAAAAGCCTCAACAAGGATTTAATAATGGTGGAAGAAACAGGTTTAGCAATAGCAAGCCTTTTCCATCATCCTCTCAGCAATAGACAGAGAATTCTGAGTAGAGCCCCTCTAGCTTAGCAAACATATTCTCTGATCTATCTAAGGCCACTCTAAGTTTCTAAATGAAACAAGGTCCTCCATTAGAAATTTGGAGGTACAAGTGGGCCAGTTGAGTAAAAGAGTCACTGAAACTCATCCTAGTACTCTCCCAAGCAATACAGAAGAGAATCTAAAAAGAGAGTGCAAGGCCATAACCTTACTTGATTTGGCCGAACCTAAAGAGGAGGAGGAGGACATGAATCCCAGTGAGGAAGACCTCATGGGACGTCCTCTGGACAAAAAGGAGTTCCCATTTGAGGAACCTAAGGAATCAGAGGCTCATCTAGAGACCATAGAGATTCTATTGAACCTACTTCTGCCATTCATGAGCTCTGATGAATATTCTTCCTCTGAGGAGGATGAAGATATACCTAAAGAGCAAGTGGCTAAATACCTTGGAGCAATCATGAAGCTGAATGCTAAGTTATTTGGTAATGAGACTTGGGTGGATGAACTCTCCTTGCTCACCAATGAACTGAATGAATTGGCTAGGCAGAAATTACCTCAAAAGAAATAGGATCCTGGTAAATTCTTAATTTCCTGTACCATAGGCACCATGACCTTTGAGAAGGCTCTGTGTGAATCTTTGAGGTACAGGCTGCCAAATTCTCATTAGAAATGGCAGACAAATCCATGAAAAAGGCTTATGGACAGGTAGAGGACGTGCTAGTAAAGGTCAAAGGCCTTTACATCCTTGCTGATTTCATAATCCTAGACACTGGGAAGGATGAGGATGAATCCATCATCCTTGGAAGACCCTTCCTAGCCACAGCAAAAGCTGTGATTGATGTAGACAGAGAAGAGTTGATCCTTTAATTGAATGAGGACTACCTTGTGTTTAAAACTCAAGGATCTCCCTCTACAACCATGGAGAGGAAGCATGAAAAGCTTCTCTAAATATAGAGTCAAACAAAGCCCCCACAGTCAAACTCTAAGTTTGGTGTTGAACCCCCACATTCAAACTCTAAGTTTAGTGTTGGGAGGTCCCAACAATGCTCTGAATATCTGTGAAGTCCATGAGAGCTCACTGTCAAGCTATTGACATTAAAGAAGTGCTTATTGGGAGGCAACCCAATTTTATTTATCTATGTTATTTTCTTTTTTTTAGGTTGATGATCATGTGGAGTTACAAAAATAACTGCAAAAATTAAAAAAAATAAAAATAGCATTAAAAATAACACACCCTCGAGGAGACACTTACTGGCGTTTAAACGCCAGTAAGGGTAGCAGAATGGGCGTTTAACACCTAGTCTGGCACCATTCTGGGCATTAAACACCAGAAAGAAGCACCAGACTGGTGTTAAATGCCAGAAAGAAGCAACAATCTGGCGTTAAACGCCAGAAACAGGTTGCAACATGGCATTTAACACCAGAAAAGGAATCAAAGCTGGCGTTTAACGCTAGAAACAAGCAGCAATCTGGCGTTAAACGCCAGGATTGCACTGTAAGGGTGTTTACACGCCTAATAGGAGCATGGATGATACATTCTTGACCCCTCAGGATCTGGGGACCCCACAGGATCCCCACCTACCCCACCTCTTTCTCTCCCCCTCACACATCTCTATAACACTCTACCCAAAACACCACTCACCTATCAAATCCTATTCTCTTCACCAACCACCTCCATCCTTCTTCCCCAAAAACCCCACCTACCTCACCTTTCAAATTCAAATCACTTTTCCCTCCCAACCCAACCCTAATGACCGAAACCTAACCCTCCTCTCACCCCTATATAAACCCCCCACTACTCCTTCATATTCACACAACACAAACACCTTTTCCCCCTCTTGGCCAAACCACCTATAACCCTCTATTTCCTCTATTTTCTTCTTCTTCCCCTTCTTTCTTTCTTCTTTTGCTGGAGGAAGAGCAAACTTTTTAAGTTTGGTGTGGTAAAAGCATTGCTTTTTATTTTTCCATAACCATTTATGGCACCTAAGGTCGGAGAAACCTCTAGAAAGAGGAAAGGGAAGACAAAACCTTCCACCTCCGAGTCATGGGAGATGGAGAGATTCATCTCAAAGGTCCATCAAGACCACTTCTATGAAGTTGTGGCCAAGAAGAAGGTGATCCCTGAGGTCCCTTTCATGCTCAAGAAAAATGAGTATCCAGAGATCCGACATGAAATTCGAAGAAGAAGTTTGGAAGTTCTTACCAACCCCATTCAACAAGTCGGAATCTTAATGGTTCAAGAGTTCTATGCCAATGCATGTATCACTAGGAACCATGATCAAAGTATGAACCCAAATCCAAAGAATTGGCTTACAATGGTTCGAGAGAAATACTTAGATTTCAGTTCGGAAAATGTAAAGTTGGCATTCCACTTGCCAATGATGCAAGAAAATGCACGCCCCTACACTAGAAGAGTCAACTTTGATCAAAGGTTGGACCAAGTCCTCATGGACATATGTGTGGAAGGAGCTCAATGGAAAAGAGACTCAAGAGGAAATTCGGTTCAATTGAGATGACCGGACCTTAAGCCTGTGGCTAGAGGATAGTTGGAGTTCATCCAAGGCTCCATCATTCCTACTAGCAACCGATTTGAAGTGGCTATGGATCGGGCCATCATGATCCATAGTATCATGATTGGGGAGGAAGTGATAGTTCATGAGATCATACCTCTATAACTCTACAAGGTGGCTGACAAGTCCTCCACTTTGGCAAGGTTAGCCTTTCCTAATCTCATTTGTCACCTATGCAATTTGGCTGGGATTGACATAGAAGGAGACACCCTCATTAAAGACGACAAGCCCATCACTAAGAAAAGGATGGAGCAAACAAGAGAGCCCACTCATGGACCTCAACAAGAACATGAGGAAGATCCTCATCAAGAAATTCCTGAGATGCCTCAAGGATACAATTTTCTCCACACAACTATTAGGAGCAACTCAACACCTCTTTGGAAGGCTTGAGTTACAACATAGACTAACTAAGGGTGGAGCACCAAGAGCACTTCATCATTCTCTATGAGATTAGAAAAGATCAAAGAGCTATGAGGGAGAAGCAACAAAGGCAATGAAGAGACATAGAGGAGCACAAGAGCACCATTGGTTCTTCAAGCGGAAGACGCCACCCCCACTAAGGTGGACTCACTCCTTAATCTCCTTGTCTATTTATTTTTCTATTTTCGGTTTTTGAGCTTCATGTTTGGCTATGTTTTGTGTCTTTATTACATGATCATTAGTGTCTAGTGTCTATGTCTTAAAGCTATGAATAATTTCATGAATCCTTCACCTCTCTTAAATGAAAAATGTGCTTAATTACAAAAGAACAAGAAGTACTTGGATTTCAAATTTTATCTTGAAATTAGTTTAATTATTTTGATGTGGTGGCAATACTTTTTGTTTTCTGAATGAATGCTTGAACAGTGCATATTTTTGATAGTGAAGTTTATGAATGTTAAAATTGTTGGCACTTGAAAGAATGATGAACAAAGAAAAATGTTATTGAAATTGATTCTTGAAGCAAGAAAAAGCAGTGAAAAAAGAAAAAAAGGCGAAAAAAAGAGAAAGAAAGAAAAAGAAAAAGCAAGCAGAAAAAGCCAATAGCCCTTTAAACTAAAAGGCAAGGGTAAAAAGGATCCAAAGCTTTGAGCATTAATGGATAGGAGGGCCCAAAGAAATAAAATCTAGGCCTAAGCGACTAAATCAAGCTGTCCCTAACCATGTGCTTGTGTCATGAAGGTCCAAGTGAAAAGCTTGAGACTGAGTGGTTAAAGTCGTGATCCAAAGCAAAAAGAGTGTGCTTAAGAACTCTGGATACCTCTAATTGGGGACTTTAGCAAAGCTGAGTCACAATCTGAAAAGGTTCACCCAGTTATGTGTCTGTGTCATTTATGTATCCTGTGGTAATACTGGAAAACAAAGTGCTTAGGGCCACGGCCAAGACTCATAAAGTAGCTGTGTTCAAGAATCAACATACTGAACTAGGAGAATCAATAACACTATCTAAAATTCTGAGTTCCTATAGATGCCAATCATTCTGAATTTCAATGGATAAAGTGAGATGCCAAAACTGTTTAGAAGCAAAAAGCTACTAGCCCCTCTCATCTAATTAGGACTAAGCTTCATTGATATTGTGAGATTCATTGTATATTCTCTTCTTTTTATCCTATTTTGTTTTCAGTTGCTTGGGGACAAGCAACAATTTAAGTTTGGTGTTGTGATGAATGGATAATTTATACGCTTTTTGACATTGTTTTTATATAATTTTTAGTAGGATCTAGCTACTTCTTAGTATATTTTTATTAGTTTTTAAGCAAAATTCATATTTCTGGACTTTACTATGAGTTTGTGTGTTTTTCTATGATTTCAGGTATTTTCTGACTGAAATTGAGAGACCTGAGTAAAAATTTGATTCAGAGGCTAAAGAAGGACTGCTGATGCTGTTAGATTCTGACCTCCCTGCACTCGAAATGGAATGTTTTGAGCTACAGAATCCCAAATGGCACGCTCTTAATCACGTTGGAACGTAGACATCCAGGGCTTTCCAGCAATATACAATAGCCATACTTTGTCCGAGTTTAGACGACGCAAACTGGCGTTTAACACTAGCTTTCTGCCCTATTCTGGCGTTAAACGCCAGAAACAAGTTGCAAGCTAGAGTCAAACGCCAGAAACAAGTTACAAACTAGCGTTTAACTCCAAGAGAAGTCTCTACATGTGAAAGCTTCAATGTTCAGCCCAAGCACACACCAAGTGGGCCCAGAAGTGGATTTCTGCATCATTTACTTGTTTTTGTAACCCTAGTAACTAGTTTAGTATAAATAGAACTTTTTCTCATTGTATTAGATGTCTTGGTTATTCTGGTTCCCCCTCTGGGGCCGAAGGCAATGAACACTATTATCACTTATGTATTTTCAACGGTGGAGTTTCTACACACCATAGATTTAGGTGTGGAGCTCTGCTGTTTCTCGAGTATTAATGCAAAGTACTATTGTTCTTCTATTCAATTCATGCTTATTCTTATTCTAAGATATTCATTCGCACACAAGAACATGATGAATGTGATGATTATGTGACACTCATCACCATTCTCACTTATGAACGCGTGATTGACAACCACTTCCGTTCTACATGGAAACAAGCTTGAATGTATATCTCTTGGGTTTCTAATCAACGATTCACATCGACTCCCCTCTGACAATGAGGCATCTGAATCCGAGATCAGAGTTTTCGTGGTATAAGCTAGAATCAATTGGCAGAATTCTTGAGATCCAAAAAGTTTAAACCTTGTCTGTGGTATTCCGAGTAGGATCTGGGATGGGATGACTGTGACGAGCTTCAAACTCGTGATTGTAGGGTGTAGTGACAGATACAAAAGGATAGTAAATCCTATTCCTACACGATCTAGAACCAACAGCTGATTAGCCATACGATATCTGTGCATGGTATTTTTCATCCGAGACGAGAAATTCGACAGTTGATTGATGATTGGATTTTTGACGGTTTAGAATTTCACTAATGAAATCTCGTTGTAAAGTATAGTTTCTAAACCAACAATAATCCTTTCATACAAAAGATTGTTTGTCACAAGTAACAAACTCCTAAAATTAATGACCGAAGTATTCAAACCTCGGGTCGTTCTCCCTAGAAATTACAATAAAGTGTCTTGTTATTGGTTAGAAATGTGTTTTGGGGTTTTGTATAAGAAACATGAAAGTAAATGGCAATGGAAATAAACTAACAACTATAAAAGGCTCTTGGCAAGGTATGAAAATTAGAAGTCCTATCCTAGTTATCCTTCTCAGTTGTGATGAGAATTGTTCATTGCTACCACTTAGTTAACCCTTACTAAATAAAGGAAAGTGAAGTGGATGAATTGACTTGAGCCACAAGTCCTAGCCAACTCCCAAGGAAAGACTAGCTTTAGTGCACTCCAAACCAATTAGCAATCTCTCCAATTACCAATCAACAAAGGAATTAGATAACTCAAGTGTCACTAATTACTCTACCTAAGCCAAGAGGAACAAAATCTAACTAATAGCTATAAGAGACGTTTCATCAAACACATAAAAGGCAATAAAAGTAAACAACATAAATTGCAAGAATTAAAGAGAGATCTAACTACAAAGGCAAGAGATCAACAATAGAAAAGCAAAGAAGAACAATTCTTATGAATTACCTCTTATTGAATTGAAAGAAAATGGAAGAAACAATAGTAGATCTACAACAAAATGCAAGAACAACATAAAGGAAATTACAATAAAATAATGGAAGAAGAATGAATGTAACAACAAGGAATTGAGAAGATAGAAGTAGAAGAAGATGAATTAAAATCTAGATCTAAGAACTAAACCTAATCCTAATCCTAATCCTAGAGAGAAGTGA
>NC_029775.3:57150614-57189959 GCF_000817695.3 Arachis duranensis | reverse complement strand
TTGCTCTTCAATCCTTGGCTTTAAATAGCATCTTTGGCGCCAAAGTTGGTTGGGATTGGGCCCCACAACCCTTGAGAATTCGTTGGTCACGTTTTCATTAAAAAATCATAAACCAGCACCGACGCGTACGCGCACAGCACGCGTACGCGTCCATGGGGTGATTCGCAAGGTGCGCGCAAGCGCCAGGTGCGTGCGCGCGTCCATGGGCGAGTTCAACTTCTTTGCCTTTTCATGATTTCTCTATTTCGCATGCTTTCCTCTTCACTCCTTTGATCCATTCCTAGCCTTTTCAATCTGAAATCACTAACAAACATATCAAGGCATCTAATGGAATCAAGGAGAATTAGATTTAGCTATTTTAAGTCCTAAAAAGCATGTTTTCACATCTAAGCACAAATAAGGAGACAATCACAAAACCATGCCATTTCATTGAATAAATGTGGGTAAAAGGTGATAAAATCTCTTAAAATCAATACAAGATAAACCGTCAAAACGGGGTTTATCATTGATTAGCCGTACAGAAACCGTAGAGGACCATTTTCACTGAGAGGACGGGAAGTAGCCATTGACAATGGTGACACCCAAAATACAGCTTGCCATAGAAAGGAGTATGAAGGATTGGATGAAGGCAATAGGAAAGCAGGGATTCGGAAGGAACGCATCTCCATACGCTTATCTGAAACTCCCACCAATGAATTACATAAGTATCTCTATCTTTATTTTATGTTTATTTATCTTTTAAATTATTAAAACTCTATAACCATTTGAATCCACTTGAACGAGATTTACAAGATGACCATAGCTTGCTTCAAACCAACAATCTCCGTGGGATCGACCCTTACCCACGTAAGGTTTATTACTTGGACGACCCAGTGCACTTGTTGGTTAGTTGTGAGAAGTTGTGAAAAAAGTTGAGATTACAATTGTGCGTACCAAGTTTTTGGTGCCATTGAGATCACAATTTCGTGCACCAAGTTTTTGGTGCTGTTGCCGGGGATTGTTCGAGTTTGGACAACTGACGGTTCATCTTGTTGCTTATAGATTAGGTAATTTTCTTTTTGTTTCAACCTTTATTTTACTTTTAAAAAGTTTTAAAAAATATTTCAAAATTTTTTTCTCTTCTTTTTCGTTCTTTTCAAAATAATTTTCAAAAAAATTCAAAAAAATTAGTAAAATCATAAAATCAAAAATATTTTTGTGTTTCTTGTTTGAGTCTAGTGTCAATTTTTAAGTTTGGTGTCAATTGCATACTTTTATTTTTCTCAAAAATTTTTCGAAAAACTCATGCATGGTGTTCTTCATGATCTTCAAGTTGTTCTTGGTAACTCTTCTTGTTTGATCTTCATATTTTCTTGTTTTGTGTCTTTTGTTGTTTTTCATATGCATTTTTGAATTATTAGTGTCTAAATATAAAAAATTTCTAAGTTTGGTGTCCTGCATGTTTTTCTTTTCTTGAAAATTTTTCAAAAGTAAGTTCTTGATGTTCATCTTGATCTTCAAAGTGTTCTTGGTATTCATCTTGACACTCATAGTGTTCTTGCATGCATCATTTATTTTAATCCAAAATTTTTATGTGTTGAGTCATTTTGTGGTTTTTATCTTTCCTCATTAAATTCAAAAAAATCAAAAAAATATCTTTTTCTTATTTTACTCATAATTTTCGAAATCTTTGGGTTGACTTAGTCAAAAATTTTTAAAATAAGTTGTTTCTTGTTAGTCAAGTCAAGATTTCAATTTCAAAAATTTATCTTTTCAAAATCAAATCTTTTTCATTTTTATTTCATGTTTTTCGAAAAATTTTTAAAATTGATTTTCAAAATCTTTCTTATCTTTGTTTCATAATTTTCGAAATTTATACTAACAATTAATGTTTTGATTCAAAAATTTCAAGTTTGTTACTTTCTTGTTAAGAAAGATTAAAACTTTAAATTTTTAAATTATATCTTTTGAATTTCATATGTTTTGGCCGAACCTTTCTTCACCCTCCATCTCCTCCATTTCTTCTTCTTCTTCTCCGTCCCTTCTTTCTTCTTTTACTCGAGGACGAGAAAACCTTTTAAGTTTGGTGTGGTAAAAGCGTTGCTTTTTGTTTTTCCATAACCATTTATAGCACCTAAAGCCGGAGAAACCTCTAGAAAGAGGAAAGGGAATGCTAAAGCTTTCACCTCTGAGTCATGGGAGATGGAGAGATTCATCTCAAAGGTCCACCAAGACCACTTCTATGAAGTTGTGGCCAAGAAGAAGGTGATTCCTGAGGCCCTTTTCATGCTCAAAAGGAATGAGTATCCGGAGATCCGACATGAGATTCGAAAAAGAAGTTGGGAAGTTCTCACCAACCCCATTCAACAAGTCGGAATCTTAATGGTTCAAGAGTTCTATGCTAATACATGGATCACCAAGAACCATGATCAAAGTGTGAACCCGAACCCAAAGAATTGGCTTACAATAGTTCGGGGGAAAAACTTATATTTTAGTCCGAAAAATGTAAGGTTGGCATTCAACTTGCCAATGATGCAAGGAGATGCACTCCCCTACACTAGAAGGGTCAACTTTGATCAAAGGTTGGACCAAGTCCTCATGGACATATATGTGGAAAGAGCTCAGTGAAAAAGAGACTCCAAAGGCAAGCCAGTTCAATTGAGAAGGCATGACCTTAAACCCGTGGCTAGAGGATGGTTGGAATTCATCCTACGCTCCATCATTCCTACTAGCAACTGATCCGAAGTGATTGTAGATCAGGCTATCATGATCCATAGCATCGTGAGTGGAGAGGAAGTAGAAGTTCATGAGGTCATATCTCTAGAACTCTACAAAGTGGATGACAAAACCTCCACCTTAGCAAGGTTAGCCTTCCCTCATCTCATCTGTCACATATACAGTTTAGCTGGAATTGTCATAGAGGAAGACATCCTCATTGAAGAGGACAAGCTCATCACTAAAAAGAAGATGGAGAAAACAAGAGAGCCCACTCATGGACCTCAAAAAACGCATGAGGAAGTCCCTCATCAAGAAATCCCTGAGATACCTCAAGGGATGCATTTTCTCCACACAACTATTGGGAACAATTCAACACTTCTTTAGGAGATTTGAGTTCCAATATGGAGCAACTAAGGATGGAGCACCAAGAGCACTCCATTATTTTCCATGAAATTAGAGAGGATCAAATAGCCATGAGGGAAGAGCAACAAAGGCAAGGAAGAGACATAGAGGAGCTCAAGCGTTCCATTGGATCTTCAAGAGGAAGAACTAGCTGTCATCACTAAGGTGAACCCGTTCTTTGATTTCCTTGTTCTTATCTTTCTGTCTTTCAATTTTTATGCTTTTTGTGTTATCTATGTTTGTGTCTTAATTACATGATCATTAGTGTCTAGTGTCTATGTCTTAAAGCTATGAATAATTCCATGAATCCTTCACCTTTCTTAAATGAAAAATGTTCCTAATTACAAAAGAACAAGAAGTACATGAATTTCAAATTTTATCTCGAAATTAGTTTAATTATTTTGATGTGGTGGCAATACTTTTTGTTTTTCTGAATGAATGCTTGAACAGTGCATATTTTTTATAGTGAAGTTTATGAATGTTAAAATTGTTGGTGCTTGAAAGAATGATGAATAAAGAGAAATGTTATTGATAATATGAAAAATCATGAAATTGATTCTTGAAGTAAGAAAAAGTAGTGAAAAAAGAAAAAGTGGCAAAAAAAGAGAGAAGAAAGAAAAAGCAAGCAGAAAAAGCCAATAACCCTTTAAACCAAAAGGCAAGGGTAAAAAGGATCCAAGGCTTTGAGCATTAATGGATAGGAGGGCCCAAGGAAATAAAATCCTGGCCTAAGCGGCTAAATCAAGCTGTCCCTAACCATGTGCTTGTGTCATGAAAGTCCAAGTGAAAAGCTTGAGACTGAGTGGTTATAGTCATGATCCAAAGCAGAAAGAGTATGCTTAAGAACTCTGGACACCTCTAATTGGGGACTTTAGCAAAGCTGAGTCACAATCTGAAAAGGTTCACCCAGTTATGTATCTGTGGCATTTATGTATCCGGTGGTAATACTGGAAAACAAAGTGCTTAGGGTCACGACCAAGACTCATAAAGTATCTGTGTTCAAGAATCAACATACTAAACTAGGAGACTCAGTGACACTATCTAAATTCTGAGTTCCTATAGATGCCAATCATTTTGAATTTCAAAGGATAAAGTTAGATGCCAAAACTGTTCAGAAGCAAAAAGCTACTAGCCCCGCTCATCTAATTGGGACTAAGTTTTATTGATATTGTGAGATTCATTGTATATTCTCTTCTTTTTATTCTATTTTGTTTTCAGTTGCTTGGGGACAAGCAACTTTTTAAGTTTGCTGTTGTGATGAGCGGATAATTTATACACTTTTTGGCATTGTTTTTAGGTAGTTTTAGTATGATTTAGTTAGATTTTAGTATATAATTATTAGTTTTTATGCAAAAATCACATTTCTGGACTTTACTACGAGTTTGTGTGTTTTTCTGTGATTTCAGGTATATTCTGGCTGAAAATGAGGGACTTGACCAAAAATCTTATTCAGAGGCTGAAAAAGGACTGTAGATGTTGTTGGATTCTGACTTCCCTGAACTCGAAATAAATTTTCTGGAGCTACAAAAACCAAAATGGTGCGCTTTTAATTGCGTTGGAAAGTAGACATCTTGGGATTGCCAGCAATATATAATAGTCTATACTTTTCCCGAGATTTGATGGCCCAAATTGGCATCAAATCGCCGGTCAGAGACCCTTTTCTAGCGTTAAACGCCAAAACTGACATAAAAGCTGGAGTTAAACGCCCAAACTGGCACCAGAGCTAGAGTTTAACTCCAAGAAAAGCCTATGCACGTGAAAGCTTCAATGCTCAGCGCAAGCACACACCAAGTGGGCTCCGGAAGTGGATTTCTGCACTATCTACCTTAGTTACTCAATTTCTGTAAACCCTAACTACTAGTTTTAGTATAAATATTACTTTTTCTCATTGTATTAAACATCTTGGTTATTCTGGTTCCCCCTCTGGGGCCAAAACCAATAAACACCATTTTCACTTATGTATTTTCAACGGTGGAGTTTTCACACCTCATATATTAAGGTGTGGAGCTCTGCTGTTCCTCATAAATTAATGCAATTACTTCTGTTTTCTATTCAATTCAAGCTTATTCTTGTTCTAAGATATCCATTCGCACTTCAACATGATGAATGTGATGATCAAGTGACACTCATCACCATTCTCACTTATGAACGCGTGCTTGACAACCACTTCCGTTCTACTTGAAAACAAGCTTGAATGTATATCTCTTGGCCTCCTGGTCCATGACGCATGGTTGCCTCTCCTGACAACAGAGCTTTCCATTCTGTGAGATCAGAGTCTTTGTGGTATAAGCTAAAATTAATTGGCAGCATCCTTGAGATCTGAAAAGTCTAAACCTTGTCTGTGGTATTCCAAGTAGGATCTGGGATGGGATGACTGTGACGAGCTTCAAACTCGCGAGTGCTGGGCGCAGTGACAGTGCACAAAAGGATCATTGGATCTTATTCCAACACGATCGAGAACCGACAGATGATTAGCCCTACGTAACCCGTAGCGGGACCATTTTCACTGAGAGGACGGACGGTAGCCATTGACAACAATGATCCCCCAACATACAACTTGCCATGAAAAGGAGTACGCATGACTGGATGAAAGCAGTAGAAAAGCAAGGATTCAAGAGGAACAAAGCATCTCCATATGCTTATCTGAAATTCCTACAATGTATTACATAAGTATCTCTATCCTATTTTATGTTTTATCTTTCTTTTAATTATCAAAATCCCATAACCATTTGAATCTGCCTGACTGAGATTTACAAGATGACCATAGCTTGCTTCAAGCTGACAATCTCCGTGGGATCGACCCTTACTCGCGTAAGGTATTACTTAGACGACCCAGTGCACTTGCTGGTCAGCTAAGCGAAGTTGTGAAGAAAGTGTGTGAGATCACGATTTCGCGTACCAGCAATCATTCCAGAATAAAGATGAAGCTGTTTTGAGCGTGAAGGACTATAGCATCCGTCGAGGTATTGAGTACAGAGTCTTAGAGTCGGATCATCTGAAGTATCATGGGAAATGCAAGGGCAAGGGTTGTAGTTGGTTGATTCGCATATCGCTTCGTGCACGAAAGGACACTTGGAAGGTTAGGAGATACAACGGTCCGCACACTTGCTTGGCCACCTCCATTTCCAGTGATCACCGGCAGCTTGATTACCACGTTATCTGTGCAAGGATTTATCCGTTGGTTAGGGCAGATGCTGCGGTAACGGTAAAGGTCTTGCAATAAGCAACGGAAACCGATTACGGGTTCAGGCCTAGTTACAGGATGGTTGGATGGCAAAACAGAAGGCAGTAACACAAATATACGGAGATTGGGAAGAGTCATATGCCGAGTTGCCACGTTGGATGCTAGGGGTCTAGTCGACCATGGTCGGGACAGTTACAGTGTTGAAGACCTCTCCTGTTAGAGTTGGGGATCAGGTCGATGAGTCTATAGTGTACTTTCATCGTCTTTTTTGGACATTTTCACCCTGCATTGAGGCCTTCCGGCATTGCAAGCCCCTGGTGAGTATTGACGGTACCCACTTGTATGGCAAGTATAGAGGCACGTTGCTGTTTGCGATAGCGCAGTATGGGAACTCAAACATCCTCCCGATAGCCTTCGCCCTTGTGGAGGGAGAAAATGCAGAGTCATGGTCCTTTTTCTTGTCCAACCTACAATCGCATGTGACGCCGCAGAAGGGTATTCTTGTTATCTCCGACAGGCATAATGGCTTTAAGGCTGCCCTTGAGGCCCCCAAAAATGGTTGGCTGCCTCCACGGGATTTTTGAGCGTATGTTGGTGAATGCTGCCTATGCAAAGACTGAAGTAGAGTTTTATTACTGGTTTGACATCATGCGGTCTGAGAATCCAGCCATGTGTGATTGGGCCAATCGGATGGAGTATGACAAGTGGACCCAGCATTAGAATAGCAGGAGATGGTTTGGGCACATGACAACCAACATTAGTGAATGTGTGAATTCTGTGTTAAAGGGAACTCGCAACCTCTCGGTCACTGCATTGGTTAAGTAAACTTACGGGAGGCTTGCTGAGCTATTTGTTGTCCGCGGACAGATGGCGGAGGCACAGCTAGGGACTGGGCATGAATTTTGTCAGGCATTGGTGAAGGCAATAAAGCAAAATATTAGAGACTCTAGGTGCTTCACCAATCGGAGTATACGGTGGCTGAGACGACACCGAGGGGAAACTTCTCATTAGGTAGCTATCGAGTTTCTCTTAAGGACCACACATGCGACTGTGACTACTTTCAGGCACTGCATTACCCATGTTGTCACGCCATTGCATGTTGCGCTCACTCGCATCTGAATTGGGCGTCATATGTTCATGAGGTGTGTCGTATGAGTGAGGTGTTCAACGTGTACAAGCAAGGGTTTGTTCTGCCTATCCCAGAAGGCCTCTAGCCCCCAAATGCTAGTCTGACTGTCATTCCCAATCCTAACATGAGGCGTGCAAGAGATGGATGTCCGAAGGCAACCAGGTTCCACGGTAGCATGGATTAGTCTGTTGAAAACCACCCGAAGCGTTGTGGACTCTGCCGTCAGCCTGGTCATACACGGAGGAACTGTGACCAGTGACGACATACTGCTGCTAGGGATGGTTAGATGTTATTAGGTTTTTGTTGTTGTTGATGTTGTGTGGCTTGTATTAGGAATGCTTAAGTTGTGTAATGTTAGGCGTTGAGTCAATCAATGTCGTTGGTGAGTTCATTGTATTAAGTATGTATGTCTAACTTGTTTTATTTTAGATGTTTAATTGTAACACATTGGTCGACTTATGCAAGAGCTAAATAGTAGTTACAAATGGGTTCATAACCATATATCATAAAACATATGTAACACACGTACATGTCTAATACTATATAACAATAGTCTCATACATAAGAACCTAAACATGCTGCGCAGAACATAATGAAACATAATTCCTACCATATGTAAAATCAACACAATCCTAATCAGAATCCTCGTTGGTGTCACTGTCATCACCATCGAAACCACCAAGCAGGTGAGATCTGGTGCCACATCTAGGAGGACGCCTCAACCTTGTCGGTCGCTGAACATGATCTACTGCGAATGTATATGGCGGAACAGCGCTGAATGCTGATAGGGGAGTCCCTCCCAAAGCGAACCATGGGTCATATGGAGATGCTGCAGGCTCATTCAGATCCACCGGCATCTGAGGCTGAACATCCTGACTCGGTGGCTGGTACTCAGCAAACTGGGACTGAACATCCGACATCTGTGCCCTATAATGGGTCGCATCGTCGTCCTTCAGCATGTCTGCTATATCCCTAAAGAACTCTGACTGGCTAACATGATCCACGATGTCCATGCTGACGGGCATGCTAGCAAAATCAGGGAAGCTCTGTGGCCCGACACTCCCGAACATCTGAGAGCTAACCCCAACTTCGTAGGTGGGGTGATCCATCCCTATGTCCAAACCTCCAAGACCCTCACCAACAACGTGCTGAAAACCATCATCCCCATCGGGAGGTCCTCTACCTCGAGCCCGTCCACGACCATCCCTCCCACTATGCCGTCTGGCTCTCTGTCAAGGAACACGATGATCCACAAAGCCTCTATCATCAGCACCACCTTCGTCGTCATCCATAAGGTCGTCAAGCCACCGCCACTATCAATCGGTGGCACGTGTGCGTATACGCCGACGCCGATCCACTCGCCTGTTGTCAGGTCTGTTTGGGACCTACACCTTGGGAGGTGCTTGGGACGATCCTCTGTGACGAGCCTCCTCCGACAAGACAATCGGTCTAGGATCATGAAATGCAACATCTGTTAACAGGAATCTATGGGTCACATGGCACAACCAGTCCAAGTACTCCGTTGATGGACCGGAATCAGCTACTCTATCGACCGGGATGACTGAATCTAGCCTGTTGTTCCAATGCTAATGCCATTCCTGATAATATCTGGGGAAGCATCAATCTCCACCCCTTCCATCCTTCGCATGGAGCTAATCTATGTTTAGAGCAAACTGGGAGAGATGCTGAATGGTGCACAAAATTGTGATCTCAATGGCGCCAACAACTTGGTACGCACAATTGTAATCTCAATTCTTTTTCACAACTTCACACAACTAACCAGCAATTGCATTGGGTCGTCCAAGTAATAAACCTTACGTGAGTAAGGGTCGATCCCACGGAGATTGACGGCTTGAAGCAAGCTATAGTCATCTTGTAAATCTCAGTCAGGCGGATTCAAATGGTTATGGAGTTTTGATAATTAAAAGATAAATAAACATAAAATAAAGATAAAGATACTTATGTAATTCATTGGTGGGAATTTCAGATAAGCATATGGAGATGCATTGTTCCTTCTGAATCTCTGCTTTCCTACTGCCTACATCCAATCCTTCATACTCCTTTCTATGGCAAGCTGTATGTTGGGGGATCACCGTTGTCAATGGCTACCGTCCGTCCTCTCAGTGAAAATGGTCCAAATGCGCTGTCACCGCATGGCTAATCATCTGTCGATTCTCACTCATGTTGGAATAGGATCCAGTGATCCTTTTGCGTCTGTCACTACACCCAACATTCGCGAGTTTGAAGCTCGTCACAATCATCCCATCCCAGATCCTACTCGGAATACCACAGACAAGGTTTATACTTTTCAGATCTCAAGAATGCTGCCAATTGATTCTAGCTTATACCACGAAGACTCTGATCGTGAACTAGAAGGCTACGAGATATGCATTCAAGCTTGTTTGCAGGTAGAACAGAAGTGTTTGTCAGGCACGCGTTCATAGGTTGAGAATAATTATGAGCGTCACAAAATCATCACATTCATCATGTTCTTGTGTGCAAATGGATATCGTAGAACAAGAATAAGCATGAATTGAATAGAAAACAGTAGTAATTGCATTAATACTCGAGGAACAGCATAGCTCCACACCTTAATCTATGGTGTGTAGAAACTCCACCGTTGAAAATACATAAGTGATGATGGTCCAGGCATGGCCGTGAGGCCAGCCCGCAATGTCTAGGGACTAAAAATGATCCCAGCATCCAAGATGTCTAATACAATAGTAAAAAGTTCTATTTATACTAAACTAGTTACTAGGGTTACAGAAACAAGTAAATGATGCAGAAATCCACTTCCTGGCCCACTTGGTGTGTGTAGAGACTTTTTTTGGAGTTAAACACCAGTTTGCAGCTTGTTTTGGGCATTTAACTCTAGCTTGTAACCTGTTTCTGGCATTTAACGCCAGAATAGGGCAGGGAGTTGGCATTTGAACGCCAGTTTGCATCATCAAAACTCGAGCAAAGTATGGACTATTATATATTGCTGGAAAGCCCTGGATGTCTACTTTCTAACGGAATTGAGAGTGCGCCATTTGGGTTTCTTTAGGTCCAAAAATTTCATTTCGAGTGCAGGGAGGTCAGAATCCAATAGCATCAGCAGTCATTTTTCAGCCTCTGAATCAAATTTTTGCTCATGTCTCTCAATTTCAGCCAGAAAATACTTGAAATCACAGAAAAACACACAAACTCATAGTAAAGTCCAAAAATGTGAATTTTGCTTAAAAACTAATAAAAATATACTAAAAAGTAGCTAGATCCCACTAAAAACTATCTAAAAATAATACAAAAAGCGTATAAATTATCCGCACATCACATCATCAAACTTAAATTGTTGCTTGTCTCCAAGCAACTGAAAACAAAATAGAATAAAAAGAAGAGAATATACAATGAACCTCACAATATCAATGAAACTTAGTCCCAATTAGATGAGCGGGGCTAGTAGCTTTTTGCTTTTGAACGGTTTTGGCATCTCACTTTATCCTTTGAAATTCATAATGATTGGCATCTATAGGAACTCAGAATTTTAGATAGTGTTATTGATTCTCCTAGTTTATTATGTTGATTCTTGAACACAGCTACTTTATCAGTCTTGGTCGTGGCCCTAAGCAATTTGTTTTCCAGTATTACCACCGGATACATAAATGCCACAGACACATAACTGGGTGAACCTTTTCAGATTGTGACTCAGCTTTGCTAAAGTCCCCAGTTAGAGGTGTCCAGAGTTCTTAAGCACACTCTTTTTGCTTTGGATCACGACTTTAACCACTCAGTCTCAAGCTTTTCACTTGGACCTTCATGACACAAGCACATGATTAGGGACAGCTTGATTTAGCCGCTTAGGCCTGGATTTTATTTCCTTGGGCCCTCCTATCCATTAATGCTCAAAGCCTTGGGTCCTTTTTACCCTTGCCTTTTGGTTTAAAGGGCTATTGGATTTTTCTGCTTGCTTTTTCTTTTTCTTTCTTTCTTTTTTTTGGCCATTTTTTTCTCTCTCTTTTTTTTGCTACTTTTTTTCACTACTTTTTCTTGCTTCAAGAATCAATTTCATGATTTTTCAGATTATCAATAAAATTTCTCTTTGTTCATCATTCTTTTAAGAGCCAACAATTTTAACATTCATAAACTTCACTATAAAAAAATGCATTGTTTAAGCATTCATTCAAAAAATAAAAAGTATTGCCACCACATCAAAATAATTAAACTAATTTCAAGATAAAAACATGGATAACACATAAAGCAAAAAATTCAAAAAACAGAAAAATAAGAACAAGGAAATTAAAGAACGGGTCCACCTTAGTGATGGCGGCTAGTTCTTCCTCTTGAAGATCCAATGGAATGCCTGAGCTCCTCTATGTCTCTTCCTTGCCTTTGTTGCTCCTCCCTCATAGCTTTTTGGTCCTTTCTAATTTCATGGAGGATAATGGAGTGCTTTTGGTGCTCCATCCTTAGTTGCTCCCAATAGTTGTGTGGATAAAAATGGTATCTCAGGATTTTCTTGATGAGGGAATTCATCATGCTCTTGTTGAGGTCCATGAGTGGGCTCTCTTGTTTGCTCCATCATTTTTCTAGTGATGGGCTTTTGAGATGAATCTCTCCATCTCCCATGAGTCGAAGTTGGAAGCAATTGCCTTTTCTTTCCTCTTTCTAGAGGTTTCTCTGGCCTTTGGTGCCATAAATGGTTATGGAAAAAGAAAGCAACACTTTTTTCCACACCAAACTTAAAAGGTTTGCTCATCCTTGATCAAAAGAAGAAAGAAAGAAGGGGAAGAAGAAGAGAATGGAGGAGATGGAGGGTGGTATGTGGTTCAGCTAAGGGGCTAGGAGAGTGTCTGTGATGTGTGAAAATGAAGAAGTGAAGAGGGGTATTTATAGGGAAAAAGAGGGAGAGTGGCCGAATGGAATTGGGTGGGTTTGTGAGGGAAACGTGTTTGAATTTGAAAGTGAGGTAGGTGGGGTTTTTGGGGAAGAGATATGGAGGTGATTGGTGAAGATAATATATGGAAGAGGATAGGATTTGATTGGTGAGTGGTGTTTTGGGTGGAGTGTTATAGAGATATGTGAGGGGGAGAGAGAGGTGGGGATCCTGTAGGGTCCACAGATCTTGAGGGGTCAAGGATTTCTCATCCCTGCTCTATTTAGGCGTGCAAAACGCCCTTATTGTGCAATCCTGGTGTTTAACGCCAGACTGCTGCTTGTTTCTGGCGTTAAACGCCAGCTTTTATACCTTTCCTGGCGTTTAACGCTAAGCTGTTGCTTGTTTCTGGCGTTAAACGCCAGCTTTGTGCCCTTTTTGGCGTTAAACGCCCAGAATGGTGCCAGACTGGGCGTTTAACGCCCATTCTGCTACTCTTACTGGCGTTTCAACGCCAGTAAGTTCCTCCTCCAGGGTGTGCTGCGTTTAATGCTATTTTTGAATTTGCTTTGATTTTTTTTGCAGTTGTTTTTGTGACTCCACATGATCATCAACCTAAAGAAAACATGAAATAACATAGATAAATAAAAATTAGGTTGCCTCCCAACAAGTGCTTCTTTAATGTCAATAACTTGACAATGGGCTTTCATGGAGCCTCATAGATAATCAGAGCATGGTTGGGGCCTCTCAACACCAATCTTAGAGTTTGGTTGTGGCCTCTCAATACCAAACTAAGAGTTTAGTTGTGGCCTCCCAACACCAAACTTAGAGTTTGAATGTGGGGGCTTTGTTTGACTCTGTATTGAGAGAAGCTTTTCATGCTTCCTCTCCATGTGTACAGAAGGAGAACCTTGAGTTTTGAATACATGGTAGTCCTCATTCAATTGAAGGACCAACTCTCCTCTACCAACATCAATCACAGCTTTTGCTATGGCTAGGAAAGGTCTGCCAAGGATGATGGATTCATCCTCATCCTTCCCAGTGTCTAGGATTATGAAATCAGTAGGGATGTAAAGGCCTTCAACCTTTACTAGCACGTCCTTTACTAGTCCATAAGCCTTTTTCATGGATTTGTCTGCCATCTCTAGTGAGATTCTTACAGCTTGAACCTCAAAGATTCTCAGTTTCTTCATTACAGAGAGTGACATGAGGTTTATGCCTGACCCCATGTCATACAAAGCCTTCTCAAAGGTCATGGTGCCTATGGTACAAGGTATTAAGAACCTTCTGGGATCCTCTTTCTTTTGAGGTAATGTCTGCCTAATCAAGTTATTCAGTTCATTGGTGAGGAAGGGGGGTTCATCCTCCCAAGTCTCATTACCAAATAACTTGGCATTTAGCTTCATGATTGTTCCAAGGTACTTAGCAACTTGCTCTTTAGTAATATCTTAATCCTCTTCAGAGGAGGAATACTCATCCGAGCTCATGAATGGCAGAAGTAGGTTCAATGGAATCTCTATGGTCTCTAGATGAGCCTTAGATTCCTTAGGTTCCTCAATTGAGAACTCCTTTTTGTCTAGAGGACGTCCCATGAGGTCTTCCGCACTGGGATTCACGTCCTCCTCCTCCTCTCTAGGTTCGGCCACACCAAGTAAGGTTATGGCCTTGCACTCTCTTTTTGGATTCTCTTCTATATTGCTTGGGAGAGTACTAGGAGGAGTTTCAGTGATTCTTTTACTCAGCTGGCCCACTTGTGCCTCCAAATTTCTAATGGAGGACCTTGTTTCATTCATGAAACTTAGTGTGGCCTTAGATAGATCAGAGACTATATTTGCTAAGATAGAGGGGCTCTGCTCAGTATTCTCTGTCTGTTGCTGAGAGGATGATGGAAAAGACTTGCTATTGCTAAACCTGTTTTTTCCACCATTATTAAAGCCTTGCTAAGGCTTTTGTTGATCCTTCCATGAGAAATTTGGATGATTTCTTCGTAAGGGATTATAGGTGTTTCCATAGGCTTCACCCATGTAATTCACCTCTGCCATTGCAGGGTTCTCAGGATCATAAGCTTCTTCTTCAGAAGATGCTTCTTTAGTACTGTTGGATGCATTTTGCAAACTATTCAGACTCTGAGAAATCATATTGATTTGTTGAGTCAACATTTCGTTCTGGGCCAATATGGTATTCAGAGCATCAATTTCAAGAACTCCTTTCCTTTGAGGCGTCCCATTACTCACAGGATTCCTTTCACATGAACTGGTTATTTACAACCATTTCAATGAGTTCCTGAGCTTTTGCAGGCGTTTTCTTTAAGTGAATAGATTCACCTGCAGAATGGTCTAATGACATCTTAGACAATTCAGACAGACCATCATAGAACATATCTAGGATGGTCCATTTTGAAAGCATGTCAGAATGACGCTTTTTGGTGAGTTGCTTGTATCTCTCCCAAGCTTCATAGAGGGATTCACCTTCTTTCTGCCTAAAGGTTTGAACATCCACTCTAAACTTACTCAACTTTTAAGGAGAAATGAACTTGGCTAAGAAAGCCGTGACCAGCTTTTGAAATGTTTCTTTCTACCTGTCTTAATAAAATTGTTGAAAATGGTTAGTAGCTCAGAAATAATAAACCGAAGTCCCAAAAAAAAAAAAAGAAATAATAAACCGTTTTCTTCTATGCTAGAGAGAAAGATTTGGACTTAACGATGGAGCAGGAGGAAGAAAAAGTTTCGAATGCCTTCATTCCCTCGTCGTTGTCGTCCTTCGATTTGGAACAAGTGCTCCACGCTCTACCTTCCAACGCCCTCAACCACTTGTTCTCCCTCGGCGTGAGTTATTCTTCTTCTCCTTCTTAGTTATGCTCTATTTACTCATTTCAAACGCTTCTCATACACACACATATACAGGTATGTGTCCGCTGCGTCCTTCGTCTCTTTGGTATCAAAGGCCCAATCTGTGCCTCAGTTGATAACGGTTCCGAAAACCCTCTAGACTCAACCACTTCCAACGAAGCTAAACTCTGCAACATTTGCTTAGGGATTCTGCAGTTCAGGTTTTACGATGACAGAGAGAAAAGAGTGTTGCAGAAGGATACTGCTTATGACGTGGCACTCCTCATTGCTGACATGGTTAAGCAAGAGAGATACCAGTTCGATACCTTCTCACTTGAAGTTTCCATTCCTCCTCTTATCCTTCAAAACGAAACCTCTGTTTGGTGAGAATTTTTTTTTCTTTTTGTGTTGATATGGCGTTCTTTGTTTTTGGCAGTTATTTACATTAGTTCGCATTCAGGGTTGCTATATTGAAATTGCACTATCTCATGTTTATTTTGAAGTTTTGAACAATTGTTTGGCAAATGAAACCTCTATTTGGTAAGATTTATTTATTTATTTTTTGTAATTTATAAGGACATTCTTCAAATTCGGTATTTATTTGCAGGATTTTGTATTCATGATTGTAACATTGAACAATCTCATGTTTATTTTGAACATTTATTTGGGCATTTCTCTATTGTAAAATCAGCTGCGTGCCTTTGTAGTTAGGTCACAACTCACAAGATTCTTTTTACTGTTTACCCTACTCTGCTTCCAATAGTTACATTGAGGAACAACAGTCTATTCACTCTGATATTACTACCTTACATTTGTGTTTTCCGATGTTCATGATCACTGTATTAGTAATCCTTTTTGGTGCCACTCTTTTTTTGGTTAGAGTAAACTTCTTGATTCCACTTTTTCTAGCACTGATTAGAATGTCTCTCTTGTTAAATTCTTGTAGGTCATATATGCAAAAGAAATATGGATCTGAACCTTGGTTTCAAGAAAAGCTACACACTGGATGTATCTCTATAAAGGATGCTTTGAAGTTTTCTCTAATAAATCCTCTTGAAAATCTATTGGTGAGAACATTTTCTGGCCATATCTGTTTCATAGACATTAGTTGCAGGCTTTGATTATGCATCTTTTACACCAATATCTTTATAGTTTCCCCTTCTAATCATCTGTAACACAATAGATGATGCTTTATCTCACAGTTGATGTGTATTTCACATATTCTTTATGGAAATCATGTCTTGCCTTGTAGGGTTGTAAATCAAGTTTGTGCCCTTTCCGGATTCGTTTAACATACACTCACACCAAAGCATTGGAAGGTGTTGCCAAATGTTCTGAAAATGATGGGAGTTGCAAGAGAAGAAAAACAGGCATGTCTTTGTTGTTTCCTTCTAATTCATTTTCTACACCAAGTCTATATATATAAGATATATCAAGAATGTCTGTAGGTTTGATAGGCATAGGCACTTCCGATGATTTCACTTTCACAGCTTCTTCCATTGACCATTTGATTTGAATTTTGGTTTGATAGGTGAATCCGATTTGATTGGACAGAGGCCTCTTAGCAGTACAGTAGAAATTGAATCCTTTGACAGCTCCAAGTTATTTCTGAAAAGTGTAATTCTTCTTTCTTTTTTTCTTTATGAATAGATGACTAAAGAATTTAAATTCCTTTTTTTGATAATGTTTTCATTTTTTTGGAATGTTTTATATCTAATTCATCTGTATCATAAATCCTTGATGATTTGTATGATAGGCCCACAAAGGTCTAACGCAGTCAGTTTCTGCATATTTTTTCTGCTTAGTTTGTATATGATTCTGTTGGCTAATTTGGTTTCCTTTCTTGCTATTTAGGCAAGTGAACCTTGCCATTTTAGTTACAATTGCTCCAGGACACCATTCTATTTTGGTGGGAGATACCTGAAGGTAATGAATTTGGAAAACTATGCTTCACTATTTTTTTTTTTTAATTTTCTTGGGATGTCTTATTTTCTTTCGCTGCCTTGTATCATTCTTTCCGCTGTCATAATGATACTCTTATCCAAAAAGTGGGGGAAAATGCATGAAAGAATATCCCTTTTGGTGTTAGCAAGGATGTGTCTATCTGATTTTGTTCTAACTTCTGAAATATGATAAGCCTCACATTTCTTTAAGATTTCAACTAAAAGTTGCTAATTGCTATATAGTTTAACATTATCAGATGTGCATGTTTCCCTTTGGTACTTGATGTGAATTGCAGGTTTGCTTACAGTACTTTGAAATCTATAAGCTAAAATAAATTGAAAATTGTGAATGTCTGATAGGACAATATATCCTCCATTTTCCTTTATTTTGTCTAGATATGAGTGTATATATCTATAATTTGCAAAGTGATGATTGACTTATTTAAGCTTAGCTGATGCCACCTTTAATAATTCTGTTAATTTTGTGGTAGTATTCACGGAATGTGAGTCAAACACGCTGGATCATTGATGATGAAAGAATGGGGGAAGCATCAGTTGAGGTATTGTCTACATCGGCAAGTTATCACAGTATCCATTTGTTTATTTTGATTTTGGAAGCTGGCTATAACGTGTGTTTTATCGTTATAGGAAATAATTGGTACAAAGGTCCTTCAAGCATGCCGTGGTGATAACTATAAGTTTCATGCTGCTGGAAGAGAGGATATTGATGTAGTGAAGATTTCCATTATCTTTTTCTAATGTTTATTTGTCACTGAACCGATCTGATATAGAATTATTCTTCTAGGTCCGAATGTTGGGTCCTGGTAGGCCATTTATTCTTGAGGTGCAAAACACACGGCTTGTCCCAACTGAACAGTGTGCAAACAACATAGAGAAAATGATTAATGAAGTGGAAAATAAATTGGTAATGTAGTTGATTTTGGCAACTTATATGTGGTATTCATTTATTTTGTCATGAGTAAATTTAAAGTATTGTATGATCATGTAGGTGAGGGTGAAAAATCTGAAACTTGTTGGCAGTGATGGCTGGAACCTTATGCGAGAAGGTGAAGCAGAGAAGCAGGTCTTACATTTTCCTTCTTAGTTGGATAGTTTCATTTCATAGTTCATAATTTACAACTGTGCTCCATCCTCATTTTTTATCTGGGCCTTCCATAGTTTACTCAATCGTATGTTCTTAAAATTTTGTAGAAGCAATATGCTGCTTTAGTGTGGACTTCTCGTCCTCTGAAGGATGAAGATTTTCAACAAGTATCTTCACTAAAAGATTTGGTATGTAAGAAAAGATCTACATAAATGGTGTTCAAAGATGTGCTATTATGCAACATGTATTGGTTGCAATGACAATACCTGTGAAATGCTCATATTGATATGCCATTGCTTATTCAAGGAAGGATTTAATGCTATATAAGCTAAAATAAAATGCAGTTTTAATAAAAAGAACCCCAGTTGCCATCACTAGTCAATTTGATACTGTTTTCCTTAATCACATAAGTCAATCTTACCTGGAATTCTGTATTTTTTTAATTTTCCTAAGAAAGATTAATCCATAACTTTGAAACTGCAAAATATTGTTTGTTCAGAAAGTTGTGCAGAGGACCCCAATAAGGGTGCTTCATCGTCGCAGTCCTCTAGAGCGTGAAAAGATTATTCATTGGTATCGCCTGCTTATAGTTCTTAAATTTACAATTGTTTGACATGTTCACCTTCTAGGATCCTTGCTAGAATCTGACATTTTGTTCTTGAAATCTTTAGGATGAAAATCGAGACAGTTGCTGGAAGTTCCCAATATTTTCTTTTGCATCTATGTACTCAGGTATTGTTTTATTTATGTTCTCTCTTACAGTACAAATTTCTCAATCACTTAGTTAATTTTATATTAGAATAAGTTATGGGTTTAACATAATCAACCTCACAAGAATAAGAGATGGAACATGATTGTGCAGGCTGGGACCTACATCAAGGAATTTGTTCATGGCGATCTTGGACGCACCCATCCCAGGTATGACAAAACCTTCTTCACCTTGTGTAGTGTATGGTGGCAAAAGTGTGGGACAGAGACATACAAATTTAGTAGTGGTAAATTATTTTACGTGGACATGATTACCATGGCTGAACCACTGCCAGTGGTGCCAGCCATCTGGAAGGCGCCACAGGGTAAAGGTTTTATGTCCCTAAGGCTGTGTTCGAGAACAAGACAGGATACAGAGACACAAAAATCGGTGTTTTTGTATTTTATTTGGTGATAAACTAAAAATATAAGAAAGAATAAATTATGAAAATTCAATTTACTGTCTTTTTTTCTGCAAAAAGAATTTAGGAAGAAAAATATAACAATAAAAAATGTAATTATGAAAAAAAAAATAAAAAATAAGTTGTGTTCTTTACTAATGTTTTTATGTCTTTCTTGTAAAGGATACAAAGTACAAAATAAGTTGTTCCTTACTGATGTTTTTGTGTCTTTCCATCTCTCTTTTGCCAAATTTGATTTTGTATCTCCATATTCCTATCTTAGTGTTTTGTACTTGTAAACAAATGCAGCCTAAGTTGCAAGGTGTGTCTACAGTGTCCACTTATTGGAGCTACTGAAAATACACAAATTGTGTACTAGGAAACAAAATCTTAGTGTCTGTCCTTGTCTCTGCATCCTAACACAACCTTGTCTCCCCTGTCTCGATACAGTGATGGGAAATGGTAAAATAAGTCCCCTGCATTCATGTTTGTATTTGAAAGACAACTGAAAATCCTAAACCCTAATACTCGCTAATACCCAAATGACTAATCACTCTAATTATCATATTATATGTTGATATCAATCTTTGCATTTGCTTTATTGGGAATTTGTTGTTTTGCAGCATCGGATCTATCTTGGGTTGTAGAGCTGAAATTTTGCAACTTGATGTCACAGACATCAAAATGGAATGCTTCCTAACATAGTATGTTATGTGATATTCTAACTGATCTTGGGAATGAATATTGCTTTGATGGAAGACACTATTCAATCCCAACATGTTTTTGAAAAAAGAATCTGGTAAATAGTACTAAAAGATGGTTCCTAATCAAGGCTGCATGTCTTTTCATATACCTTTCGGTCCCTTAGGAGTTGTTTTTAAGTTAGATTTTGGAGGGGAAGAGAAGACTTCTAATGTAAACTTTACGCTAGAAATGATCCAAAACCCTGTTGTTTTCTCCTAACCCTTAATTCACAAACCATTCCTCGTAGGTTTTTAACAGTTAACCCTAGTTGAGAATCAAGTTTACAATCTAAACAGAAAAGACAAGACCATCACCCATTTGGGATTTGTCTTGCTGGTGAGCAATTCATCTCTCCATCGACTTTGCTTTTTGTAAATTCAGTCAGTCATAAACAGTTTAATGCTTTCATTTCATCCTTGTATTTCATGATTTTTACATTGATTCCAATATTTATTGTGTTTCAAATGGGGTTCCTGTTAAATCAAAATTGAGTGTGGTGGTTAAACAAATATTCACTCTCTCTCTCTCTCTCTCTCTCTCTCTCTCTCTCTCTCTCTCTTTACAATTTTCACAAAATGAACCCGAAAAACTATTTTTTGACAAAATAACAGTCCAAAGAATATTCCTTTTAACAAACTGAACCAAATTTAGTCAACGGATAATTTATACAATCAATAATTAACTTATTTATAAAATACTAATTTAACTTTTATCATCTCTATTTTCATCATTTTCTCTCATTTACAGCATCCATTTCGTCTTCTCTATCTCTCTCTCCCTTTCTCAAATTGGAATCACAATTTTATTAGGTTTCTCCACATTATCTCCTTTTTCTTCTACTATAGTTGATTACTTGTTAGGGTTGCTAGTGGTAATGATGATGATGTTATGGCTAGTTTTAGTAGTGGTGGTTGTTGATGATGAGATTGTTGGCCGTGTTGGTGTTGGAGATGGAGACAAAAATGATGGGGATAGGGGGTTAAACTAGTAACTTTATAAAGAAGTTAACAGCTTACTGTATAAATTGACTATTGAATAAACATTCAATTCATTTTGTCAAATAAAATATATCTATCGACGTCATTTTGTCAGAAACATTTTTTGCGGCCTATCTTGTTATAATTGTAATTTTTCGGTGTTCAAAATGAATACATGATAAAGATAAAAGGTAATACTTTTGGAAGCTGTTCACGTGTTCCGTTGTACGAACACGGAACATTTTGTTCCTCAATTTTAAGCCTTTAAGATATAATTTAAAAAATACGGAACACGGAACATTTTGTTCCTCAATTTTAAAGCCTTTAAGATATAATTTTGAAAAATGTAAACAGTCTAGATTCAAAAAAAATAACTTCTGTAGACAGTATATAAAAGAAGCCCACCTTAGTCATGCAACCAGTCTATCATTTTGGCCGTTTGTGAAAATTGGAGTTCCTTGTTTACCCAAATTAGTTGGAAGTTAGCTAGATTTGTGTTGGAGTTTACTAAAAGTAGCCTATAAGTTAGCTTAACTGGTATAAATTAGGTCATCTAGTTAGATTTATTTTTTTATTTCAGTCTCTCTCTAACATTTGTTTTTATTTAGTTTATTACTTTATTGTATATTTTTATGTTATTATTTTTAATAGGTGTAAATTAAATTATAAAAACTATTTTATTTTACTCATTTTATTATTTATCTTTTTAATATAAAATTATATTTTTACTTGTTTACTTTCTTCTTTTATAATTTCTTGCTTCTCACTTTTTTTTCATAACTCTTTTTTCTTCTCATATTATAATGTTAGTTTCTTTTTTTTCTTTTTAATTTGATACATACTTGCGGTGCAGGTATAAACAAATATAAATATTATTATTTGTCGGTTATATTTCATCTTTTCTTTTTATTTGTTTCTTTCAACCATTTAATTTACATGTTTACACAAATATGTATCTATATATAAATATAAAATTGTAATAAAATTGTTGATAGTCTCATAACTACTCTTTTGAACTGAAAATGCATAGTTTCTTAATTCTTGATGAATTGAACAAAAAAATTGTCGATAATTTTTGTTGTCATTGGTTAAGGTTTTTATACTTGCATTGCAGGTGATGATTTCTTTTTTTGACTATAGTATTTAAATATGTCATAAACATGTTACTTCATACATAACTTCATAATCCATAATCAAAACCCTCAATTCACAACTAAACCAATAAGTTATAACTCAAATGACAATCTTTTTATACTCACATAAAAAATTGCGGGTTCAAGTCTCCCTATCTTCAATAATAAAAAAATAAAAAACAAAAAACAAAACTTCATAATCCATAATCGAAATTTTACATAAGAATAAATATAAAACTCATCCCTATATTTCTCTTTATATTTTTGTTGTTTCTTTTTACTCCATGCATATTTAATTTGAAAAATGATTATTTTTTTATTTAATTTATTATTTTCAATATTCATAATTGCTCAGTTATAAGATTTGGTAACAATTAAATACTTAAATTTATATATTAAATGATTTTATTGATTTTTCATCCTGCAACAGATTGAAGACTATGAGATAAAAAAAATAAAAATTAAAGCAAAAATAATGTATAGTTACAAATATTGGATTTTTTAAAGTAGAAATGTTGATTTATAATTTGTTTCACTTGACTTTATTTATATCGAAAAAATATGTTTTGTTAGTTTTAAAATTAAAACTTCTCTTTATATAAACAATATTCCTGTGGTCAATGATGATTGTATTAAGTTGTAAAAAATGTAAGGCTCTTTCTTTACCTCTACCACACACACGTATAAAAATCCATAATTTATCACGTATAATTTTGTTTGAATGGCATAATCTTTTTATAATCATCTAGAAGTCGTGTGTTCCTCTTTGATAAAAAAATAAAATATTATTTTTGTTCTAAAATTATAATAAAATTCAAACATACTCCTAATTAAAGTTATTAAATTTGAACCAAAATTTGGTCATTAGTTTGAATTGGGTTATTATTTGAACTAGTCAAATAATTAATCCGGTCAAATTTTTCGTTCGAATTTTATGTTTTAGAAAATTAGATGTCAAACAAGTATTTTAAAAGATTTAAATGAGAATGTTATCAAAGTTGTATTTTTAAATTTTTTAAAAGATAAATTAAAAGTAAAAAAGTTGATTTTGAAGAAAAATTAGCAAGAAAAGTTCAATATTTTTAATTGTAATGTTATTATTTGAAAATTAAATTTTATTTTGATATATATTATTTGCTTATTTTATAATATAATTTTTATTAAGGTAGCTGCTGAATATGTTTATAATTTTTTACTAAAAAACTGAATGATTTGTTAATAAATATAAACCAAATATGCTAAGATATGTTGCTAATGGTGTGTATTTAAGAATGAAATAAAAATTTAATTCTTAATGGAATAAATAGTGGCTCACGCCCCATTGCTAGCCAAGCCAGTAATTTAGAAACTCAACCATTGACAAATAGGTCATTTCAGTTTTGCTTCGAAGGATAAATTTGTCTTTAAATTCTTCACTACAAGACAAATCCATAATGAAAACCGAATAGTACAAAAGAACATGATATTCCATGCTGGTACAAGGGAATATGGGATAATTTTCCAATACTTTTATCTTAAAATTAGTGTGGACCCGTGCATCGCGTGGACTGTGTATCTAATCTATCTTATTATATTATTGTATGATGTATTTATAAAAAGGGTAAAATATATTGAAATTATATTCGAATATTTTGTAATGTATTTGAATTTTAATATCAACAAAAAATATTTTCAAATAATTAAAAAATACAATAAAAATGTCCAAATAATATTATTTATTTGACGAATTATTTATACATTTGATTTAAAATTTTATAAAAAATATTTAGATAACGTTAAAAGATACATACATAAAATGGGATAAAATTTTTTTCTCTATTTTTATTTTATCTTCTAAATTTATTTTTGGATATTGGTAAAAAATCATCAAAAAAAATATACACATAAAAATTATAAAATTTTAAGAATAAAAATATCTTTTTTTAGTTATGTTTATAAAAAAGCGTATTAAAATTTATTTTCTAAAACATGTTTTGAGAATACATATTTAATGTTGGTAATTTTTGTTGCGGTTCTTAGTTATTTAAAAAAATTTTGTTGATAATAAAATTTAAATGTATTTTTATCAATGATAAAATTATTCAAGTACATTTTTTGTGGTTTACCTTTAAAAAAATTTGTAATATATTTTCTTAAAGGGCTAATTTACGAAGTATACATTTAATATGTTAAAAAGTAAACCCGTTTGTTATATCCATATAATTTGTTAAAAAATAAATTCTATCTTTGATTAATTAAAGTAGGATTATTCAACACCTTTCTGTTCTTAAAAAATAAAATATCAAAAAAGGACAAAATAAAAATGAGCATAATTGTAAATGGAAAATTGATTAATTTTAGTATCATTTTATTTATTAATTTGTATCATTTTATTTGTTGAAGTTAATCTGCATAATTTTTTTTTGTTGTCTAATTAATGACAATTTGTCAAATTAAAATCAATTTAGAGTAATACATATCATAAAATAAATATTAAGTACTGGATTATGATTATAATACAAAAGAATAAACAAATAATTAAATACTTAGCTATTTGATAAATCTTGACCATCAATGACTTAAAATCTAACAATATTTAAATAATTATAACAATTTCATTGGGATGTTTTAATGGAATCTAAGATTGCATTAATAAATTTTGTTATTCAAATTTTACTTACAAATTTAACTTCTCCAATACTTTTGTTTTTAGCATTGGAAATTCCTAAAGGAGCCACATGTCATAACTACAAGAAAAAGGCGCATTTGTAACAAAAAATATTATTACAAAACATCCATATTTTGACACAAAAATTTTTTGTAACAAAAAAAAGGTCAGTTGCAGTAAGTCCCGTTACAAAAAGATTTTGTAACGAAAAATAAAACTGTTACAATTCAATAGCATATTTTGTAACAATTTTTTTTGATACAAAAAACTAGAAACCGTTACAAAAGTGGTAACAAATTTTGATCTTGAAGGTATTTTTCGTGAGAGTCAATTTTTTTCCTATCAAAAAAATTTGTTACAAAATATAACATGATTTGGTAACATTTTTTTTTCTTCAGTTACGAAAGCAGATTAATTATTTTGTAACAACTTTTTTTTATTACAAATTACATGCATAATTTACTAAATTATTTTTTAAATTAACTAATATATTAACGCTTTTAATAAACAAGTTTACATGTATTTAATATGCAAAAACATACATAAGTCCAATAAGATCCTTTTAACTAAAATCGTCTTGAAACAAAATAACATTAGCTAGTGAGTACATTGATAAGTTCAACCAAAACATAAAAGTTCTAACATAAAAGTTCAACCAAAACATAAAAGTTCTAACATAGATTAGTGTCTCTATGCATCAAAACATTCTTGAGCCCTCAAGGTAGCATATGGTCACCATTTCAGCACTCCTGTAAATAAGAAAAACCGAAACCAAAAAGTTAGAAACAAGATATAACACTATCTATAATTTTTCCACTAAGTTTTATCCAAACTGTTTAGAAAAAATTCGGCAAAACCTCCCCTAAAACTTGGATATTTCCACCGTCCACGGTTCCAACAAACACAACCAATTCACAACTTATGTCTCAGCCATACCCAACCAAATTTATCAAACCAAATAATAAGACATTTATCATTTTTCAACCATGACACAAGTAAAATGTGATAAATAGATCCATATATAAATTAAAGTATACTAATATAAAATGGGAATCACCTACGAGTTCAAAACTTAGAAGTTAAAATTAACTAATTCCTTAAGAATATATTCTCAGAGTTCAAAACTAGCCAATCAAAAATGCAAATTATCAAGAATTAATAATTCAATATGCAAACTTGGGCTAACTAATCACAATTCAATCACAACTTAGTGAACAAATTTATTAAATTTATATAAGTATCAATTATCAAACAATTAAACTTAGGACTCGTATAACAGAGAGTGGCATAGTTGATGATCCATCAATGTCAGCAAACTAAGATAAAAAAATCAGATGATGTGCAATAATATTCAATTATTGAAGGAATATAATTAAAACACAACAAAGACTCATATAAGGCTTTTTTTAAATAATTATTCAGTATTTTACCCAAACCAATGATATTGTTAAACCTTATATTCTAAATAATTTTTTAAAATAAAGTATGAGAATCACAAGTTCCCATGTACAAGCCATAATAAGAAATTAAGCATGACTTGAAATATAAGCAGGAAACAAAAAATTCAGCAGCTAAGAAACAGAGACAAAGTATATCATGAAGCTCTCTAATCAGAAAAGTAATCAATGTTTGCCAAAATTAATATCCTACTTAGTCCATCAGTCGGAAGGGCAAAAGAAAATGTAAAATATGAAATAGTAATGTGATACACTCATACACTCAAACTTCCATTATTGAAATGAAGGTACCTTTGAAAAGCCTTTGTATACGCGACGCTGCAGCTTTGCGAACCACAACAGCATCAGATACTACTTCCAGTACATCCTCGACTAGGAGTCACAAATGATCAAAATGAAAGAATTATGACTTGGATTTGTTAACATAGGATGTAGACTTTCATTTCCAATTGGATTGGCAAAAATTGCATGCTATTTTGAGTTCTAAACTTGGTTTTATTAACCTTACAAAGAGGCACTAACTTACCAAACTTGAAGGCATAATTGATAGTCCAAATGAATCAAGCTCAAGTTCTTCAACAGCACCTGAATTGAGGCTGAACGTGTATCTACGCACCTAAGAGACACTTCTAGAATTTTTTTATCAAGTAATTTGTAGAACTTCTTTTTAGTGTTCTTTCTTTATCATCAAATGATTTGCGAAATGATAAGGAAAAAAAACAAGAGGATAGATAAGGGGGTTTTTCTACTAGACCTCTAAGATACCTGTTCTTAGCAACCTAGGTCACCAAAAAGGATTCCCTACTAGACCTTCAAAGAACTTGTCCTTGACAACCTAGATCAGAGGGGCGAAAACTAAAAGAAATCACCACGCAGATCACCTTAGTGTTGGATCCTCCAATCTTTCTCATGCAACAAGTGAAGAAAATCACTCACCTCAGTTCTCACACAATAAAAAGTGCTTAAAAGCAACTGAAATTTATTCATCAAAGTTATGTAAATTGTCTCACCAAAGGTGTTTAAATAGGCACCTAACAATTAACTAAAAGATAAGATAACTAATTTAAATCAGATTTGATCTTATTAGATTAGATCAGATTTGATTTAAATTTAAAATCCCTAAAAATACTACTAAGCATAGCAGATTTAAAACAAATCTTCTAACAAACTTTTGACCACATAACAAACTAAAACAAAAGTCTAGAATTTCGAAATTTAAAGATAAATTATGCCTCCCACTGAATTCGGAAAGCATTATTGGGCTTCTTGCTGTCCTGACTTAGCCCAATGGGCCTTGCCCATTCTTCCTTGGTTAGAACTTGATGTAACTCCATATGCACAAGCGCTGCCAAGTTACCAAAACTCTCCTTGAGCTTCTTTGCACGTGCTCTAGTGATGGGGCCCTCTGGAAGTGTGAAATTTCCATTATGCCCTTTTGTCTTAAAATGCCCCTATTGTCTTTCTGAGCATGTATCATTCTCTCCTTCCTAAAAAAGATTCATCCTCGAATCTGTGTCCATATCAAAAGGAGAGAGATCAAAAACATTGAAAGTAGCAGAGACATTATACTCACCTGGTAGGTTAATCTTGTAGGCGTTGTCATTGATCTTCTTAAGCACTTGGAATGTGCCATCCCCTCTAGCATCAAGATTAGTCTTCCTCTGAGCAGGAAATCTCGCCTTCCTCAAATGTACCCAAATCCAATCTCCTGGTTTGAAGACTATATGCTTTCGGCTTTTGTTAACCCTTTCAGCTGTGGTTTTGTTCTTCCTCTCAATTAGGTCACGAGCCGTTGCATGTATTGCTTTAACTTTCTCAGCCTTGCTAGCTCTATCTAAACTAATAAGATCACTCAAAGGTAAAGGCATTAAATCTAAGACAGTGAGAGGATTAAAACCATAGACAAGTTCAAAGGGTGAAAAACCAGTAGAAGAATGGATTGTCCTGTTATAAGCAAACTCAATAAAAGGTGAACAATCTTCCCAAGTTTTTAAATTCTTACCAACAACAGCACGCAATAAGGTTCCCAATGTCCTATTTACGACTTCAGTTTGACCATCAGTTTGAGGGTGACAAGTAGTTGAGTATAACAATTTTGTTCCCAGCTTACTCCATAAAACTTTCCAAAAGTGACTTAAGAATTTGACAACACGATCAAAAACAATAGTTTGGGGAACACCATGTAAGCGTACAACTTCTCGAAAGAATAGGTCAGCAATATGTGTGGCATCATCAGTTTTATGGCAAGCAATGAAATGAGCCATTTTACTAAATCTATCTACCACAACAAAAATGCTATCTCGACCTCTCCTAGTTCTAGGCAAACCAAGAACAAAATCCAGAGAAATATCAACCCATGGATGCACAGGAACAGGTAAAGGAGTATAGAAACCATGTGGTAAAGATTTAGATTTAGCTTGTTTACATGCAATGCATTTAGCACAAAATTTCTCAACATCTTTACGCATGTGGGGCTAGTAAAAATGCTCAGATAAAATATCCAAAGTCTTATGCACACCAAAATGACCCATCAAACCCCCACTATGTGATTCTAGAACAAGTAACTCCCAAATAGAACAAGTAGGTACACAAATCCTATTACCCCAAAAAAGAAAGCCATCATGCTTATAGAATTTGTTATATCCACCATGTTCACATGCAGCATAGATAGAGGCAAAAGCAGAATCAGTTGCATACAATTCCTTCACACGCTCAAAACCTAACAGTTTAGAAGTAAGGGTGGTGATTAAGGAATACCTTCTAGATAATCATCAGCAACCACATTCTCTTTACCTTGCTTATAGGCGATTACATATGGAAACGATTCAAGGAATTCTATCCATTTCGTATGTCTCTTGTTCAGCTTCCCTTGACCCTTCAAGTGTTTGAGGGATTCATGGTCAGTATGTACCACAAATTCCTTTGGTAGCAAATAATGCTGCCACACTTCCAAAGCTCGCACCAAGGCATAAAGCTCTTTATCATGAGTGGAGTAGTTGAGGTGGGCCACATTCAACTTCTCCCAGAAATAGGCGATTGCTCGCTTTTTTGCATCAAAACAGCACCTATACCAATTCCGGAAGCATCACATTCGATTTCAAAAGTTTTAGAAAAATCTGGTAAAATAAGAATGGGGGCAGAACACAATAATTCTTTCAAGGTGTTAAAGGCAAGTTCTTGTTCCTGATCCCATTTAAAGTTGACATGTTTCTTGATGATTTCAGTTAAAGGTGCAGCAATAGTAGAAAAATCTTTAACAAACCTCCAATAAAAACCCGCAAGACCATGAAAAATTCTAACATCAGAGACACTCTAAGGTGTGGGCCATTCTCTAATAGCCTTCACCTTCTCATCATCTACCTCAATTCCTGCAGAACTTATCACAAAACCTAGGAATACGACTTTACACAGTCAAAACGAGCACTTTTGGAGATTAGCATACAATTTTTCCTTTATAAGTACCTCTAAAATAGATTGAACATGCAAAATATGATCATCAAGACATTTAATGTAGATAAGGATATCATCAAAATAAACAACCACAAATTTACCTTGAAACTCTCGCAAAACATGATTCATTAGTCTCATGAATGTACCTTAGTCAAACCAAATGGCATAACTAACCACTCATACAAACCATATTTAGTTTTGAAAGTTGTTTTCCATTCATCACCAAGTTTCATTCATATTTGATGATAACCACTCCTTAAATCTATTTTAGTAAAAATAACAGAACCATGCAATTCATCAAGCATATCATCAAGTCTAAGAATAGGATGGCGATACTTTACCGTAATCTTATTTACAGCTCTGCAGTCAACACACATCCTCTATGAGCCATCCTTCATGGGTACCAATAGTACCGAAACAACACAAGGACTCATGCTTTCTCTCATAAAACTCTTAGCCAAAAGGTCCTCGACTTGCCGTTGCAGTTCCTTTGTCTCCTCAGGATTGGTCCGGTAAGCTGGCCATTTAGGAATGCTTGATCCAGGGACAAAGTCAATCTGATGTTCAATGCCTCGTAATGGAGGTAAACTTGAGGGCATCTCATCCGGAAATACATCGCCAAATTCCTGTAAGAGTGAGATAAAAGTACTAGGCAGGTTATGGTTAGTTTCAATGGTAGAAAGTAAAGACTTTCTAAATCGTACTAACACCAATGCTTTTTTTCCTAAACTAGCATGCTTCAGATCCCTCTCTTTGGCATAAATACATATTTTGTGAGCACTCTCACTCTCCACAGATGCTTCTCTTTTAGAACTCTCTTTTTCACTCAGACCTTTACTTTTTTTCTCACACAGTTCATCTCTTAAAGCCCTCTCTTTACCCTCTTGGTTTTCAATTTTCTCACATCCTAATGACTCTTTAGTAGATTTGCGCATGCTCAGTTGCTCCAGGTACACTTCTTTAGGTGTCAAAGGTGCAAGGGTAATCTTCTTCCCAAGATAAGTGAAGGAGTATCGGTTTGTGAAACCATCATGGACCACTTCCTATCATACTGCCATGGACGGCCTAGGAGTAGATGACAAGCCTGCATGGGAACCACGTCACAAAGTACCTCGTCACTATATCTCCCAATAGAGAACTGTATGCGGGTTTGCTTCATAACCTTCAACTCACCAACATCACTTAGCCACTCCAGTTTGTAAGGGTTAGGGTGTTTGGTGCATTTCAACCCTAATTTTGTGATCAAAGTAGCGCTAGCAACGTTTGTATGACTTCCAGCATCAATGATCATGAGTCCAACCTTACCTCCCAATAAAACTTTTGTATGAAATATGTTCTCTCGCTATTCTAGACGATCATCCTTGGCTTGTACATTTAAGATCCGCCTAGTAACAAGGGTCTCACCACTAATAGCATACTCAACTATATCTTCATTATCTGTATCATCATCCGCATGTGGCATGTCTTCGTACCCATATGAGTTATCAGATTCTGAGAAAATATCATTTGCTTTAATTACCATGGTCCTTTTATTTGGACACTCGGAAGTATAATGGCCTAATCTGTGGCACTTAAAGCAGGTAATATCACGATGCCCTGCAGGAGGTTTAGAAGTGGAATTAGGTGTGTGCGGATTCCTGTGCTGCTCTGTGGGCTTCTCCTTTGATTCGGTAGGTTTGGATCCAGTATTCTCCCTGAAATTAGCATCTCTCGAATCCCACCTTGAAGTAGAATTACGCAGCCCTTTCGCCTTTTGCTGTCTTTCCACTTTGATAGCTAGGTTCACCAAGTCTTACATAGTCACAAATGGGAGATGTTCTACAGTATTTGCAATGTCTCGGTTCAGCCCACTCAAGAAACGTGCCATAGTAGCCTCAGACTCCTTCTCAATGTTTGCTTGGATTAGCAGCATCTCCATCTCCTTATGATACTCATCTACAGACTTAGAACCTTGGTATAACCATTGGAGCTGTTGATGTAGCTCCCTGTAGTAGTAAGAAGGGACAAACCGTTGTCGCATGACCTTCTTCATCTTTTCCCAAGACAGAATTGGTGGTTTTTCATTCTGCCTTCTCTGTTTGTCCAGCTCGACCCACTAGACAAGGGCATAATCTAAGAATTCGGCAGTCGTTAGCCTTACCTTTTTCACATCAGTGTAGTTATGACACTGAAATAGGAGCTCTACCTTGCGTTCCCATTCCAGGTACGCCTCAGGGTCACTTCTGCCTTTAAATTCTGGGATGCGCATCTTGATAGCATTAAGGTTATTATCAACATCTACCGGTTGTCTATGATGCCGGGATCTGGATGAAGTTTCCTCCTCATACTCCGTAGAATCATTATAAATAGATTCTCGTGACTGTGCTTTTCGCCTAGGGGAAAAAGAGTTAATTCGAGAATCCATGTCAGCAAGATGTTGTTGAATCCCTATAAGGATGCTGGCAAATGCGTCGAGGCGGAAAGTTAGTTGTAGATCGGGGTTCCCTTCAGTGTTAGCCATCAATGAACCTATAAAAGAAAAGACCTTACAGCACTCTTCTCACGTGTATCACTCGGAATAGGACACTCATGTTTCACTCAATACGTGGCTTTTACCCTCTGATGAGCTTACCACTCTTGCCTTTTTCCACTCTTGGATTGCCTTAACAAGTTGCACTTCGGAAGATGAGGAATTGAGACACCAAACTAAGATAATCTGAATGATAGAAACGTTCAACTTGACAAGAAGACAATTAAAGTATGTGAAAAAATAAAAAGGAAATAAGGAGTGATACCAGGATGACAAAAACTAGCAAAATTGAATCCTAAGTGGAACCCAAGGAAAATTTGAAAAGATAAAACAACGGGAAAATTTAAAATTTCGTTTTTTTGTTTTTTTTTCACTTTTTTTTTACGTTTTTTTGTTAACTGGAATAAACAGAAATTGCAATAATAGAATTTAAGGAAGATTTTTTTTCGTTTTTTTAAATCTAAAGTAAATTTGCAGAAATTGAAGAGAAAAATAAAGAGATTAAACAAGACCCATGGAACGTGTAGATAAATAAGAATTTACCTACAACCTATAACTGATACCAGATGATAAGGAAAAAAAACAAGAGGATAGATAAGGGGGGTTTTACTACTAGACCTCTAAGATACCTGTTCTTAGCAACCTAGGTCACCGGAAAGGATTCCCTACTAGACGTTCAAAGAACTTGTCCTTGACAACCTAGATCAGAGGGATGAAAATTGAATCACTCAATTTTTTCCATGCAACAAGCGAAGAAAATCACTCACCTCACTAAATCACACTAAAATAAACGTGCATAAAGCACTAAAGAAATTTTATTCATCAAAGTTATGTAAATTGTCTCACCAAAGGTGTTTAAATAGACTCCTAACAAACTAGCTAAAAGATAAGATAACTAATTTAAATCAGATTTAATCTTATTAGATTAGATCAGATTTGATTTAAATTTTATATTACTAAAGATATGATAACTAATTTAAATCAGATTTGATCTTATTAGATTAGATCAGATTTGATTTAAATTTAAAATCCCTAAAAATAATACTAAGCAAATCAGAAGTAATTCAAATCTTCCAGCAAACTCTAATGACAAAACAAACTAACATAAATGCCTAAAATTCGAAAATTAATAATAAATTATGCCTCCCATTGAATTTAAAAAGCATTATTGGGCTTCTTGCTGTCCTGACTTAACCTATTGGGCCTTATGAGTTGTCGCCCTTTCAGCACTACTGTTTTTGAGACAGACTCTTGGTCTTCTTGATGTCCAAGACTGGCATGGTACAATTCTTCTAGTATTCAAATCCTTGAATATTAGAAGATTACCATTCTGTCCCTTAACTCCAAACTGACGAAAATGCCCTCCTGAGCATGTATCATTCTTTCCCTCTTCAAAAAGATTCGTCCTCGAATCTTGAATGAGATGCTCTTCGTCCCTCCAAGGAATCCAAACCCAATCTCCGGGTTCAAATACCATTGTTTGATGGCTCTTCTCTATCCACTGAATTGTAGCTATGTCCCGCATGTGTGCAAGTTCAATCTTTCCAACCATACTTTTACCATCTTGTCCAAGGTGTGCAATTTGGCTTTCTTCCTTTTCACCCCTATTAAAGCCTCCATAATTGACCAGTGAATCTACAAAGCCTGAAAAACTTGATATAAAAACACTAGGAATTTCATGGTTAGATGTATGAGAAACTAAGGACTCTGTGGATTTTAATGAGACTAATGCACTCTTATCTAAGCTAGAACTTTCTAGATCTCCCTTACAAGTGTGTTTATTGAACTCAGTTTCTTTTTCGCTCATCGACTCCTCTCGCTCACTATTCTCATATTTTCTCTCAAAACTCTCGATTTCAATCAAACATGGATTCTTTTCACTCAAACACTCAATCGCTTCTCTCATATTCTTCAAATTGCTCACATCCTAAGGACCCAGTTGAGAAATTTTGCATTGTTAAATCTTCCAAGGACACATCATCCTCTACAGCATACGCAACAAATTCTTCCATCTCTGGCTTTGAAGAAGAATGAAAGATAGGTGTAGAAGAATTCCTCTTTTTATGGCGATCTATCATTTGTTGCACTTGCTCCCAGTCAATGGCCAATTTGACCAAATTGTCCATGGTCGTGTAACGGTAATGTTGGACTTCATCTGCAAGTTCTTCACGTAATCCAAACAAAAATAGGTCCTTAAGAACCTCAGGACTCCTTTTAATATTAGCCATGTCCATCAAATATAGAAACTCCTTGTGGTACTCCATCACTGATTGTGAGCCTTGTTGTAACGTAAAAAATTTTCCAAAAAATGTATTGTGGTATGATGATGGTACAAACTGCCTCCTCATGATTTTCTTCATCTTCTCCCAGCTTCTAATTGGGAGCTTTTTGTACCGTCTTCTAGATCTTCCTAATTCAGTCCACCATATATGGGGAGCATTGGAAAAATTGGCTTGTACCAGTTGAACCTTATTTTCTTCTGAAAGGATACAATTTGCAAAAATCGATTCTACCTTCCTTTCCCATCTGAAATACGCTTCAGGATCATTCCTCCCTTTGAATGCAGGGATTTGAAACTGAGAACTCTTTTTTGCATATAAGCTTCCTTCATCATCACTATCGTAATACTCAATCATTATTTTATTTTTATTTTTTTCCAGACACTGACTTAAAGATAGAATAATTGCAAAAAAAAATTAAAAAATATTTTTTTTCATTTTTTTTCGTTTGACTCTAACGTGAATTTACAGAAATTAAAGAGAGAGAGAAAAAAAAGACTAAACAAGACCCATGGAACGTGAAGATAAATAAGAATTTACCTACGACCTAGCTCTGATACCAGATGATAAGGAAAAAAAACAAGAGGATAGATAAGGGGGGTTTTCCTACTAGACCTCTAAGATACCTGTTCTTAGTAACCTAGGTCACCGGAAAGGATTCTCTACTAGACCTTCAAAGAACTTGTCCTTGACAACCTAGATCAGATGGGCGAAAACTGAAAGAAACTACCACGTAGATTACCTTAGTGTTGGATCCTCCAATCTTCCTCATGCAACAAGTAAAGCAAATCACTCACCTCACTTCTCACACAATAAAAAGTACTTAAAAGCAACTGAAATTTATTCAACAAAGTTATGTATATTGTCTCACCAAAGGTGTTTAAATAGGCACCTAACAATTAACTAAAAGATAAGATAACTAATTTAAATCATATTTGATCTTATTGATTAGATCAGATTTGATTTAAATTTTAAAATCCTAAAGATATGATAACTAATTTAAATCAGATTTGATCTTATTAGATTAGATTAGATTTGATTTAAATTTAAAATCCCTAAAAATACTACTAAGCATAGTAGATTTAAAATAAGTCTTCTAACAAACTTTTGACCACATAACAAACTAAAACAAAAGTCTAGAATTTCAAAATTTAAAGATAAATTATGCCTCCCGTTGAATTCGGAAAGCATTATTGGGTTTCTTGCTGTCCTGAATTAGCCCAATGGGCCTTGCCCATTCTTCCTTGGTTAGAACTTGATGTAACTCCATATACACAAGCGCTGCCAGGTTCCCAAAACTCTCCTTGAGCTTCTTTGCATGTGCTCTAGTGATGGGGCCCTCTGGAAGTGTAAAATTCCTATTCTACCCTTTTGTCTTAGAATGCCCCTGTTGTCTTTCCGAGCATGTATCACGAAACTTGTTTTTAGTGTTCTTCTTTAATGGGCTTGTTTTTAAAAAGGAAAAAGTTCACGCTTCCATGTTTTTGTTGAGTGGTGGATAACTTTACTATTTTAATATATCAAAAGTTAGTTTTTCAAAAAAGGAAGGTCTGAATTTAAATTATACTCACCAACTCCAACCACTCATGAGCCATGACTCTACATCTACAAACGGCATTATTTTCAGATCCATCCATAACAAATGAATTGTGAAAACAGATCTAAAATGATCCTAAAGAACAAACCACTTATACAACAACAAAAAGATATTAGATCATGTAACTATGGATTCTTCCACTCTGCTTGGGGCACGGATTCTATGTGTCGAAGACGTTTGGTGTTTCGGTGCGCATATTCTTTGTCTTCGACTGACCGGTGCGCCTGATGATGATGGCCGTCAGATCTTACTTGTTTTTTAATCCAATGACATAGATCATCCTAGCTCTTCCCTCATTTGATTGGCTAGTGGACATCTTGTGTCACAGGGGATAATTTGCAAAATTTATTTTATAGCTGATAAACTCCAATTTTGTAGTTTATCTTGTGCTTAATTTGGGGAATTTTATCAACTTTTCTCACATTTATTCAATGAAATAGCATGGTTTTGCAATTCTCCCTTAATTTGCGCTTAAATGTGAAAACATGCTTTTTAGGCCTTAAAATAGCTAAATTTAACTCACTTTAATTACATTCGATGCCTTGATATGTTTGTTGAGTGATTTCAGGTTCATAAGGCAAGTATTGGATGGAAGAAGTGAGGAGAAAAGCATGCAAAGTGGGAGAACTCATGAAGAAATGAAGGAACCGTAAAGCTGTCAAGCCTGACCTCTTCGCACTCAATCGACCATAACTTGAGCTACAAAGGTCCAAATTAGGCGGTTCCAGTTGCGTTGGAAAGCTACATCTGGGGCTTCAAAATCATATAAAATTTGCCATAGTTGCCTGACTTCTAGGGACGCACACGTGCACTGTACATGTGTGCGCCGATGGAGCAGCATGATTCACTAAAGTGAAATTGTGGCCTGCGATTTGTAGCTCATTTTGGGCCCAATCCAACTCATTTCTGATGCTATTGAACCCACGGATTGAGGGGGGAATGAATCAAGTAGTCATAGTTTAGTTTTCATCATGTTTTAGGGTAGAATTCTAGAGAGAGAGGCTCTCTCCTTTCTCTAGAATTAGGATAGCAATTAGGGTAAAGTTAGGTTAATCACACTCAAATTTCTCTTTCAATTCTTGTTTTGATTTTAGGTCTCATTATATTTTAGTGTTCTATTGTCTTAATCTTCTTAGTTTCTCTTGTTAACTTCTTGCTTTGCTCTCTTTTATGTTGATGAACCATTGTTGAATCTTAATTTTCTTTAATGTAATTTTATGTTTCTATGTCCTTTTTATGTTCATCTTAATTGCTATTGTTGATTTCTTGCTTGTGGTAGTCATGGATTTCACTAATTCTTGCATTTTGTGATGTTTACTTTTATTGCATATTAGGTGTTTGATAGAATGTTTCCTTTAGTTTTTTAGTAGTTCTCTTTACTCTTGGCTTAGGCTAAGGGAATTGAGTGACCCTGAGTCATTGGGTCTCAATGATTTGGTGATTTGAGAACCCTTGGTGATCAATTTTGATACTCATTGACACTAACCCACTACTAATCTAATTAGTAGATAGGTTGGGACTTATGGGTTGATGTGATCAAGCCTATTTGACGTATTTCAAGCTTAGGAGTAGATATTACGTACTTAAAGCTTTTAGAAGTAGACTTAATAGGTTGGCCTCTCATAATTATAAATATATGGTTGTAGACAAGGATGGTGATCTCAATTACCTATGTCTAGCCAAGAGAGTTCTTCCTTTCTTTTATTAATTTTTGCCATTTACATTTCTTGTTCCTTATTACAAAAACCCCAAAACATTCCTTCATAGCTAATAGTAGAGCATTTCATTGCAATTACTTGTGAGACGACCCAGAGTCTAAATACTTCGGTTAATTCTTATTTGGGGTTTGTTATTTGTAACAACCAAATTTAATTTGATGTGAGATTTATTTGTTGGTTTGGAGCTATGCTTACAACAAAATTCTTCTTTCTATAAGAGAAATTCCTAACCAACGCAATTTTCGTTATCAATAGTTGGTTATTTTTATTACATTCAAAAATTATTTGGGTTTAAGTAGAATTAGTTTAGAATGTTTTAACACCTAAATTAATGGCAGTTAGTGATTCTGTTTAACGCTAAATCAAAGATGATGGAGGTGGGCTTGGAAGGAAGGAGAAGCGCCGTGAACGTACGGTCAATGGAGTTACAGGAAACTTTCTCCTGCAGAATTACAGTGCAAAGTTGACTCTTTAAATGACGCATCTGTCGCGACTCATTAGTTAGGAGGATGACGATCTGAATAGTGTCATCGCTGGAAGGGGTTTCGATCGCCGTTGATAACAAGGAATATTGTTTCGGGTAGACGTATGGCTTTGCTGAAGACAATCAACAAGGAAGGTTCCAAGCGGTTTCGTCTTCCTCGTACGTGCTTCTTGTTTTCTGTGCCTACCATTTTTCAAAATTCCGTCTTTCACTTGTCCACAGTTACCTTCAATATCCAATTGGAAGATGGAAACTTTTCAGATGCCAAAGAACAATTTGCAACCTTATGTTTCAACGGAAGTATCTGAGAAGCGTTTCACAGCTTTGTTTCTTATATATGGTCTGAACCCAGCTTGTTCTCAAATCTCATACGAGCATGCATTCCCACAAAGTCTGTTTCTTTGGGGAAGCAGCTTCATTCTTTGATTATTACCTCTGGCTGTTCCTCTGACAAGTTCGTTTCCAACCATCTCCTTAACCTGTATCTGAAATTTGGGGAGCTCCAAGCTGCAGTCTTACTGTTTGATAGAATGCCTACTAGGAACATTGATGAGCGGATAATTTATACGCTTTTTGGCATTGTTTTTAGATAGTTTTTAGTAAGTTTGAGCTACTTTTAGGGATGTTTTCATTAGTTTTTATGTTAAATTCACATTTCTGGACTTTACTATGAGTTTGTGTGTTTTTCTGTGATTTCAGGTAAATTCTGGCTGAAATTGAGGGACTTGAGCAAAACTCTGAAGAAGGCTGACAAAAGGACTGCTGATGCTGTTGGAATCTGACCTCCCTGCACTCGAAATGGATTTTCTGGAGTTCCAGAACTCCAAATGGCGCGCTCTCAACGGCGTTGGAAAGTAGACATCCAGAGCTTTCCAGCAATATATAATAGTCCATACTTTATTCAGAAATTGACGACGTAACTTGGCGTTGAACGCCAAGTACATGCTGCTGTCTGGAGTTAAACGCCAGAAAAACGTCATTATCCGGAGTTGAACGCCCAAAATACGTCATAACTCGGAGTTCAACTCCAAGAGAAGCCTCAGCTCGTGGATAGATCAAGCT
>NC_029775.3:57130512-57150204 GCF_000817695.3 Arachis duranensis | reverse complement strand
AGAGTTTCAAGAGGAGCACAGCATCTCCATACACCTATCTGAAAGTCTCACTATTGATTTACATAAGTATTTCTATCCCTTTTTTTACTTTCTTTTTATTATTAATTTTCGAAACCATAAATAAATTTAATCTGCCTAACTGAGATTTACAAGATGACCATAGCTTGCTTCATACCAACAATCTCTGTGGGATCGACCCTTACTCGCATAAGGTTTATTACTTGGACGACCCAGTACACTTGCTGGTTAGTTGAACGGAGTTGTGAATTCAACTGGTGCCACAATAATGATTTCATACAAGTACAAAAGAATATGGATCACAATTTCGTCCACCAAGTTTTTGGCGCCGTTGCCGGGGAATGAAAAGCAATGAATTTTGCAAAATGGAATAACAATTGAATCACAATTTCGTCCACCAAATATCATGTCGTGTAACATCATGATCAAAGCCCATCTTGAAATGGGTAGTTTTGAGAGTGCCAAGAAATTGTTTGATGAAATGCCCGAGAGGAATATTGCTGCTTGGAATGCAATGATCACGGGGTTGGCCAAGTTTGAAATGAATGAGGAGTATTTGTTCTTGTTTTCACGGATGAATGAGGGGTAGAGAAATCACCCAAATTTTGGATGGAGGGACCAACCTTAGAGACCTCAGAATTTCAGCAATAATTCTCAGGGTGACTTCCAACAGAACAATTACAATAACCGCCAATTTCAGTCTCAGCAACAACAACCACCTCAGTAGGCAAACTCTAAATCCCAAGAAGATTCTAATTGGGAGATGATGAGGAGTTTTATGCAGGAAACCAGAGCCTCTATTAGAAACTTGGAAGTGTAAATGGGCAAACTGAGTAAGCAAATACCTGAGAGGTCTGCAAGTACATTTCCAGGTGATACAGTGGTGAACCCAAGAGAAGACTGCAAGGTTATTCAATTGAGAAGTGGTAAAGTAGCTGGCTTCGAGACCAAGGTTAATGAAGAGTTTGTTGAAAAAGAAGCTCCAGAGGAGAAGAAGGAAGAAGTAGAACACGCCCCTCCAAAGCGTGCAGACAACCCATTCCCTGATTCTCTTGATACTTATCCCACATTGCCAAAGGCTCCTGAATACAAGCCAAAAATGCCATATCCTTAGAGGCTTTAGAAGGCTTCCAAAGAAAAGTAATTTTCTAAATTTTTAGATGTCTTCAAGAAGCTACAGATCAACATTCCTTTTGCAGAGGCTCTTGAGCAAATGCCTCTCTATGCTAAGTTTATGAAAGAGTTGTTGACCCATAAGAGGAATTGGAAGGAACAAGAAACAGTGGTGTTAACCAAGGAATGTAGTGCAATTATTCAACACAACCTTCCTGAGAAAATGCCAGACCTAGGGAGCTTTGTCGTTCCTTGCACCATTGGAGATGTCACCATTCAGAGAGCTTTATGTGATCTTGGAGCTAGCATCAATCTAATGCCACTTTCAGTGATGAAAAAGGTTCAAATTGAGGAGGTAAAACCCACTCATATTTCTCTTCAACTTGCTGATCTTTCTATTAAATTACTTATGGGTGTTGTTGAGGATTTACTTGTTAAAGTAAGACTATTTACTTGTTGATTTTGTTATCTTAGACATGGAAGAGGAGGTAAAATCCTCTATTATACTTGGTAGACCCTTTTTAGCTACAGGTAGAGCTCTGATTGATGTGCAAAAGGGTGAATTAACCCTGAGGGTTAATGAAGAACATGTGGTCCTTAATGTTTTTGAAGCTCTCAAGCACCCTAATGATTCTGAAGGGTGTATGAAAATAGATGTTATTGAACCTCTTGTTCAAGAGGTACTAAAAGTTGAGGTATTTGATGACATTCTGGATCTTATTTTTGAGTATGAATTAGTGGAAGTTGATGATTCACCACCCCAGAAGGCTATGGTTCACATGCCTAAAGCAGAGGAGGAAGCCCCAAGATTGAGCTCAAACCTTTACCTCCTTCTCTGAAATATGTGTTCTTGGGTGAAAATAATTTATATCCGGTGATTATTAGCTCTTTTCTGAAGTCTGAAGAGGAAGAGGCGCTTATTTCAGTGCTCAAGAGCCATAAAATAGCTCTTGGATGGACCATTAGTGACTTAAAAGGGATTAGTCCAACTAAGTGTATGCACAAGATCCTCCTTGAAGATGATGCTAAACCAGTTGTGCAACCACAAAGGAGACTCAATCCAACCATAAAAGAGGTGATCCAAAAAGAGGCAATGAAATTATGGGAAGCAGGTATTATTTACCCTATTTCTGACAGTCCTTGGGTAAGTCCTGCGCAGGTAGTTCCCAAGAAAGGAGGAATGACAGTAATCAAGAATGAAAAGAATGAGCTTATTCCTACAAGGACAGTCACAGGATGGAGAATGTGTATAGACTACAGGAGGATCAACACTACTACAAGGAAGGATCACTTCCCCTTGCCTTTCATTGATCAGATGCTTGAGAGGTTAGCTGGTCATGCTTTTTATTGTTTTCTGGATGGATATTCTGGATATAATCAAATTGTAGTGGACCCTCAAGATCAAGAGAAGACAGCATTCACATGCCTTTTTGGAGTGTTTGCCTACAAGAGAATGCCATTTGTACTCTGTAATGCTCCAGCAACTTTTCAGAGGTGTATGCTTTCAATTTTTTCTGATATGGTTGAAAAATTCATTGAGGTATTTATGGATGATTTTTCTATTTTTGGTAATTCTTTTGAATCCTACCTTAAGCATTTATCTCTTGTCTTGAAACAGTGTCAAGAATCAAACCTTGTTTTAAATTGGAAAAAATATCATTTTATGGTTACAGAAGGTATTGTTCTTGGACACCGAATTTCAAGTAAGGGGATTGAGGTTGACAGAGCAAAGGTGGAGGTAATTGAAAAATTACCACCACCAGCTAATGTTAAGTCAGTCAGGAGTTTTTTGGGTCATGCAGGATCTTATAGGAGATTTATAAAGGACTTTTCTAAAATTGCTAAACCATTGAGCAACCTATTGGTTGTTGATGTTTGTAACATCCCGAATTTTTAAAAATCTAATTATGAATAAATTATGATCTTATTTTATTAAGTTTAAACTTTATAATTTTAGAAATTATTTTGTTAGAAATAATTAAATAGATTCGGAGATAGTTTTATTTTGAAATCAATTAATATTTTTAAGTAATCTTATTATAACAGATTATTTTGTAAAATTTTAGTAATTGAAAATTAAGAAAGAATTGTACAATTTAATTTAAGTAATTTTTATTATAAATAAGTTATGACTTATTATTAATTTGAAACTCTTTATTTTATAAACTGAACAATTAAAAATAATTAAATTAGTTTTGTTAATATTCGGAGTTAAGTTAATTAATGTTTTTGTGTAAATTTTTATAATTTGTTATGTTATATAATTTTAAATTAGAATTCAGTAATGGAAGTGTTATACAATTTAATTTAAGAAAAGTGTATTATTATTAAATTACGGTTTATTTTATTAATTTGAGTTCTTAGAGATTAATTTATTATGAATGATTAAATTGATTTTTATAAATATTTTAAGTTTAAGTCAATTAATATTTATGTACAACTTTTATTTTAATTAGTCATTTTATATAAATTGAAATTAAAGTTATGATAGAAAAATAATGAAAGGTCATATAATTTAATATAGGTAATTGATATTTCGAGTTTAATCGTATTTTATAAAATGTGATTAATATGCTTATTTTATAATTTAAATTAAAAATAATTGTTTGAGCTCATTGATATGTTGATAAGTAAAATCTTATGCATTTTGAAAGTAATTTTTATGAAGTAATTTTTATGGTATTATATTTAAATCTTAAATTGTTATTCTATCTCAAATATTTTATAAAGATTGTTATATTACTCATATACATTATACCTTAACCCTAAATTCCTAATTAAAAACCTAATTTTACCCTAAATTCACAAAACACACGCACAAACAGAATGGGAAAGAAAGGAAACAGGGGAGACGAGAGACTGAGAAACAGGGAAAGGGGGAGTAAGAGAGCACGAGATGCAGAGGGAAGAGGGGAAGGGGGGAGTAGCGCCGGTGGGTGTCTCTGCCACCGTGGCTGCTGTTGCTGTCGAATAGAAGAGGGAGGGAGGCTGTCGCACTTCTAGCTGCCGCTGAAGCTCCCCTCACCACTGTCAACGTTGGTTAGGGCAGAGGAGAAGAGGAAGAATAACGGAGAAGAGAGACTGACGGGGAGGGTAATACGGTTGTTGTTAATTTGGAGCTGCTACAAGAACGGCGCTTCCTGCTTCTAATCTCTGTCCTTTTGATTTTTGGAGCTGCCGTGGATGGAGCTTGTAATCAGAGAAAGCAAGCTGCCGCCACCAACTCTTAATTCAGCCAGTGTCTTCCTCCTTGTTCTGATTTCAATTTTCCTATTTTTGAAACCGTAACACTCTCACCCTTACTCTGATTATACTTTGTTTCTCTTCCATGTGCTTGTTTTAATCATGGTTGCCTATATCTTTGTTGCTCAGCCCCTTTCTGGCACCTATTTCCTGTTACAATTAGGTCGAGTATTGAAGCTGGTGCTGCCATGGGACGGTTGAAGCTGTTACTGATTCTGATTTTGCTATCTCGGTACTGGTCTTATCTTCTCCTTAGAGTTGATCCATTTACACGTTTTGTTTTGTCACTGCTGTGGTTGCCATGTTCTGGTTTTAATTCTATTTTAGTTCTTGCTTTGTCTTGAATCCTTAGAGCTGAAATTGCTTTGGATTCCTCTTCCAATTTGAATCCTCTATCTTACTGCAACCATGGTCAGTGCTGCGAAGGCTAATATTGTTGCTGTTCCGGTTGCGTGAGAGTTACCGCTGCTGCCCTGAAACCAAAAGAGAAGAGAGTTGTTACGTTAAAGTATGCGATTGCGACATCGAGGTAGGGGGTTTAAAATGATTTCAATTTAAGAATGCCTACAAGGTTTATTGAATAACTGCAAATAGATTTAATACCTGTGAGTAGTTGATTGACTATGTGAATATTGAATTGTGGCTGAAATTGTAATTGGAATGGTTGGGATTGTGATTTGGAATTGTTGATTAGTGATATTGATTGATTGTGTGGACTGGGAATTGTTTGATGACTAATTGTTGAGAATTCCTGAATTTTAATGGGTTATGTTGGATTTGTTGCCGTTGAGTTGTTATTTGGTATATTGTAATGTTAATGAACTTGGTTGGTGGTTGGTTTGGAATTGGTTTTGAGGGGTTTTGAAGGGTTGGATTTTGAATACTAAATAGATTGCTGAAAATCTGATTTTTGAAATTAAAAAGTGACTTTGGAAGTGAATCAGTTATTCAACGATAATCGAAATGGTGTAAGAGTAAAGGCCGAGTAAAGTATAATAAAAGTTGTTGTTGAGACTCAATTTTGACAAGTTTGAATTAATTATAGAACTAGTTATGATTTTTCAAAGTTAAAATGTAAAACTTGATTTTCTGCATTATTTTTAAAGGAAGCCGGAAACTTTGAAAAACTATAACTATTTCTGTGATTATCGGAATTGCGTGGGACCAAGTCCGGATTGAGCTTGGGAATATAGGGAACTGGACTGCTGAATTTGAGACTTTTTCACTAAGTTTATGATTTATGGTGAATTTTTGAATTGGGGACGTCAAATCTGGTCTTTCTGCAGAACGTTTAACACAGCAGCAACTTGATTCCTTTATTGGAAATTCTGCAATTTGAATTTTGAAATGGAACCAATTTTAAATGAAACTTTGGTCCTAATACTTCCATTTCATAAAAATTTAGAATTGTTAGAATTGTGGTTTTAAAGATTTGGATTTTCAAAGAAAGATGTATTACGCAGTAAAAGTCAGGCTTTGTTTTCTAAGTCAGTAACTTTGAGGCTTTATAATTTTTAATTCTGGAATGATATTGAGATGCAACCAATTGGAAGTAAAAATTAAGTATGTTTAGCATATGTGACTTAAATTTCAGGGCTATCCATGTTTTAATGAGTAAGTTATGGGACTTGGAAGAAGATAGGCTCATTAACTTTTAAAGCAGAATTCTGCAGAAAATTAGTCAACTTCTAGGTTATATAATTTCTTTATTAAAAATGACATTGACCTGGGACCAATTGGAAAAGAAACCTGGATGAGTGAAGTTGAATTGTATTAATTTTTAAAGTCATTGGATTTAACTTGGATTTTATATTAAATTTTGAATGTCACATGCTGCTGCTGTTTTTCTGGTTTTACGCACTGCAGAGCAGTCTCGGTTTTTCCTTTATTCCTAAAGCTAGAGAAACCAGAAAATTATGATCTTTGGTTTGTTAGAAAGCTTATTTCAAGATGAACGCCTGGACATAAAGTTTGCACAATTCCGAGTTTATTTGCTATATTAAAAACAGAAAAGAAGATAGAGGGTTGAGGATGTCCTAGTGACAGTTATGAGTTTATAAAACTAAAGATGAACCTTAGTGCTATATGGCTAATTCAATGTGGAATTTTGCTTGATTCTGAGTTGATGTGATGCTGGAAAGGTTGAAAAGAGTAAAGTGAATTGTTTGGTTTGAACCCGTAAGGATGGTTAAGTCCTATTTTCAGAAGAGATTATGTCCGAATTTTTATAAAAGTATAAGGACTTGATCAAAATAAATATATAAGGCTTATTTAATGATAATAACTTCAATGATTCTTTTAAGAAAAGATTATTTGGTTTAAGAGATTGTTGGCAAGGGCGTGGGTCTAGTCCCGCTTGCGTATTTGCAGTTATGAAAGAAAAAGGAAAGAGTAAAGTACTTATTGTATGGTTATCTGTTGCTTGAAGCAACCCAAGAGATATTTATATATATATTAGTTGCTTGATGCAACCCAGAGCTATATTTGATATATATTAGTTGCTTAATGCAACCCAGAGTTTCTGTAGGGATTTATTTAGGAACGGAAAATCGTATTCGGGAAATCGAGATTACTCATGACGGGATAAATGTCGGGATTGCGGGCAGCCAACCGACACATGAGCTCATGGCCTGCACTAGGACTAGACATTCATCATATGCATCTATGTGATATTGTTTGGGGGTGTATATTGTAATTGGTTTGCCTAAGTGAATAATTCTGTTTAACTGCTAATTGCTATACTTGATGTAATTGCTCTTGATTGGGTTTGAACCTCATTACCTGTGTTTGTAACTGATTGTTTGGATTGTGGTGATTGGATATTGATTGAGTTGTTTGGGCCTGAGGCCGTGATTGGTACGTTTGAGGTCTAGTTTTGTATAAAGTATCTGACTGGTTCAGCATAGACTTAATGAACCTATGCTTGGAGCAGGATGATCATTTATACTACGTAGGTAACTTCTTTTATGTTAAGGTCTAGTAAAGTATGAAAAATCAAACTAGTTCAGCATAGACTTAATGAACCTATGCTTGGAACAGGTTGGTCATTCATACAGTCTAGGAAAACTTTTACGAGTTTTATAAAGAAAATGTGGGTCTAGGAATTTGAATAACTAACAAAAACTTCTAAAGGTTAATTTTCTTTTAGATGTCTCCGAATGAAATTAACTATTTGCGCTTTATTCTTTACTTTCACGGCATTCTTGACCTCTACTGAGAACATGTGGTTTGGTTCTCACCCCCAAATTTTTCACCCTTTCAGTGACACAGGTTTGAAGACGCAATTTGAAGCTGCGAGCGATTAGTAGGTTTTCTTTATGGTTTTAATTGGTCTGGTAGAATCCCTTCGCCGATTGTCCCTCGAGATTTTATTTCATATAGAGAGGTAGGTTTGGTATATTGTATTCGAGTTTTATTTGGTTTCTTTTGTATAAGAATTATTATCAATAATATTTATGTGATTATTACTATTTGTAAATGTTTGAACTATGTCTTTAATGAATAAAAACAAAAATTTCTGGAATTTTCTTAAAACTGAAATGCGAAATCGATACAAAGGCTCGGTAAATAAGTAGTTAATATTAGAAAAGGTCACGTAACGTTCTTTCTAGTAGAAATACCCTGACTTAAGCAAGGTATTTTGCTGGAAGGGATGTTACAATGTTCCTTTTGCCTATAATTCTAATTGTCTACATGCTTTTGAAACTCTGAAAGCAAACCTTACCTCTGCTCCCATTATAGCTCCCCCTGACTGGGATTTACCATTTGAGTTGATGTGTGATACTAGTAACTTTGCTATAGGAGCTGTTTTAGGACAGAGGCATGGTAAACTTATACATGTCATTTACTATACTAGCCGTGTGTTAAATGATGCCCAAAAGAATTACACAACTACAGAAAAATAATTATTAGCTATTGTGTATACTGTTGATAAGTTTAGGTCCTATTTATTTGGTTCTAAGGTTATTATTTATATTGATCATGCTGCTTTGAAGTATCTTCTAACCAAACAGGATTCTAAACCAAGATTAATCAGATGGGTGTTACTCCTTCAAGAGTTTGTTATTGAGATAAAAGACAGGAAAGGGTCAGAAAATCAAGTAGCTGACCATCTCTCCAGAATTAAGCCTGAAGCAGGAGTACAACCACCTACAGGTGTGATTGAGACGTTTTTGGATGAGCAATTGTTCCTCATTCAGCAGGCTCCATGGTTTGCAGACATTGCAAATTACAAGGCCATGAGTTTTATCCCAAAGGAGTACAGTAAGCAACAAGTAAAGAAGCTATTGACTGATGCGAAGTACTACTTTTGGGAGGAACTATACCTTTGTAAAAGGTGTTCAGATGGTATCATCCGGAGATGTGTCCCAAATGAAGAAACACAGCAGATTCTTTGGCATTGTCATGGTTCTGATTATGGAGGACACTTTGGTGGTGAATGGACAGCTACAAAAGTCCTTCAGAGCGGGTTTTACTGGCCGACTCTCTTCAGGGACGCAAGAGCATTTGTGAAGCACTGTGACAGATGTGAAAAAGTCACGAATCTCCCTGCTAACCATGAAATGCCACAATAGGGGATTCTTGATGTTGAGTTGTTTGATGTGTGGGTTATTGATTTCATGGGACCTTTTCCACCCTCACATTCAGACAACTATATTCTTGTGGCAGTTGACTATGTGTCCAAGTGGGTGGAGGCGGTGGCTCTACCCACCAACGATGCCAAGGTGGTAATGAATTTTCTTCAGAGATATATCTTTAGCCGGTTTGGTGTCCCAAGGACACTCATTAGTGATGGAGGAAGCCACTTCTGTAACAGACAGCTGGACTCTCTTCTGTAGAGATATGGAGTCCGTCATAAAGTGGCAACCCCTTATCACCCCTCAGACAAGCGGACAGGTTGATGTTTCCAATAGGGAACTCAAGAGGATTCTAGAGAAGACCGTCAGTGTTTCAAGAAAGGACTAGTCTAGGAAGCTTGATGATGCTTTCTGGGCATACCGGACAGCGTACAAGACTCCCATTGGCATGTCCCCTTATCAGTTGGTCTATGGCAAAGCTTGTCACTTGCCAGTTGAGCTAGAGTATAAAGCTTACCGGGCAATCAGGTATCTAAATCTTGATTCAGAAGCTGCAGGAATTAAGCGAATGCTTCAGTTGAATGAGCTTGGTGAATTCAGATACTCAGCCTATGAGACTACCAAGCTCTATAAGGAGAGAACCAAGTTATTGCATGACAAGAAGACTGCCATCAGAGTTATTGAGCTAGGCCAGAGAGTGCTTCTGTATAATTCAAGTCTCAAATTCTTTTCCGGGAAGCTGAAATCCTGGTGGTCAGGACCGTTTGTGGTTACCAGAGCTTCACCATATGGTCATGTGGAAATATAGGAAGAGAATTTTGACAGGAAATTTACTGTGAATGGCCATCGGTTGAAGCACTATCTTGGAGGCGAGATCGATCGTCAGTGGTTTCCTCATCTGCTAAATTAGCAGAACTGACCATCAAGCTAATGACGTTAAAGAAGCACTTGTCAGGAGGCAACCCGATAATTTCGTATCCTTAGTTATTTTTCACAGTAGTAGCTTTCTTATTTATTTGATTTTTATTGAGTCTTCACTATTTTTCCTTCGTTTTACATGTGTTCTGATCATGCAGCTATTTTAGAGCAGAATCCAACAACTTCAAAAAAAAAAAAAGAAGAGAACAGAAGAAGAAGAAAATTCACCCGAGAGATAGGCCGGAGTGGTGCTGGAAGCGTTCCTTGTGCACAAGCAAGACCACGCGTAAGCGTCCCTGACACGTACGCGTGACCCTGGAAATCAGCGTAAATAGGTGTTTGGCCAGCTAGTTGTGATGGCTTGGGGCTCGAATTGTGCTAGAAGCACAATCTTCATCACGCGTACGCGTCCCTGATGCGTGCGCGTCATTTTCATTTTGTCCCCATCCACGCGTGTGCGTACCTGACGCGCACGCGTCATCTGTTTATCTAGCCCTCATGCGTATCAACCCAAGAGTTGTGCGTGCGCGGGGCTGCCTTCGCACAATTCGCACAAACTGAGAGCACGCGGACGCGTCCCAGATGTTTACGCGTCTCTTGAGCTTCATGCGACCCACGTGTACACGTGCTGTACGCGTACGCGTCGAACGTGCCGCATCACTTACGCAGCGCGCCGCCCTATTTTCATTATCTCTCCTTCTAAATCCTAATTCTCTCGTTCTTTTCCCCTTTTATCATTCTTTTATCATACTAATTGTTTTTATGCCCCTCTTTGTTTTCAGTTCTTCTTTGCTTGAGGACAAGCAAACCTTTAAGTTTGGTGTTGACGCTTCGCTTATGGCTTCTTTGTTTAGCACCAAAGGGAGATGAATGCTTTTCATGGAGGAATGAGATGGCCACCAGCATAACTGAGGTGGTTGAGTTCCTTTCGTTCTATTTCTCTTCTGTTCTCATTTTGTTGTCTTCTATTTTCTGTTGCTTTGATTGCTTGCATGATTTTTAGTGCTTTTATCTAAAAATTAAAAAAAAATAAAAAAGATAAAAAATAAAAAAATATATATCTGTCTCATGTATCACTCACTGAGCTTGAATTCAAAAGAAAAAGAAGTGATGTATTGCATGAGAAATTGAGTTTATATTTAAGAGTAGTCTTATTTACTTAAATGTGGTGGTATTATTTGTGATTTTAAATGCATGACATGAACAATGCATATTTGAATTTGAATCAAAGGATGTTGATGTATAAGGAATAGAAATTTAGAGAATTATTATGACTTCTCTAAAACAAACAAAAATTTAATCCTGGAAGCAAAAGAAACAGCAAAAGATAAAAAAACTATAGAAACAAGGTCCAAGGCTCTGAGCATCAATGACTAGGGAGGTCAGACATGATTAAAAGCTCAAAGAATTGTTTCCTTAGTCATATGCTTGTGGTGTGATTGTGTCAAGTAATTCTTGAGACAGAACACTTAGAGTCGAGACCAAGTGTGTTTAACAGAGTATGCCAAAGGTTTTGAGCACCATTGTCTGGGAGTAACTGAAAGAAAAATCAGAACTTAAAGAGAGTCCTCCAGTTAAGTGCTTGTGGTGTTTCTGTGTCAAGTAACCCTTGAGACAAAATATTTAAAGTCACGGCTAGGCTCAAGGTGCAAAGCACTAAAGAAAAATAAATTAAAGTAAATTTTGCTGTGTTCAAGGATTAAGCGGGAGTATAAAGATCAGAGAATTCATAATATGATCCGGATTCTAATTCCGAATGACACTGACGACCCTCTGATTCAAAGGAGAGTGAGATGCCAAAACTGTTCAAAATTACAATGAATAAACCCCATTTCAAGAATAGACTTGAGCTTAAGTAAACTCTCATTCTCATGCAAATTCACACCCTTAGCCTATATTAGTTTGGTTGCTTGAGGACAAGCAACAATTCAAATTTGGTAGGACAAGCAACAATTCAATTTTGGTGTTGTGATGCGTGAGCATCTTTCTTATATTTTCCTAGTGAATTTGCATTTAAATTGTTGAGTTTAATTAAGAATTAATTATCTTTTAGCTACTATGGATGCTACTTTGAGTCTCGTGCAATTTTGTTTATTTTAGGTAGCATTTGGCTGGATTTGATGGAGAAGAAGCTTGCACAAATGGAAGGAGCACAAGAATTAAAGGAGATGATCAGCGAGGAGCGACGCGTGCGCATACCTGACGCGTGCGTGTGATTTGGAGAATTGTGCAGTGACGCATGCGCGTACCAGACGCGTACGCGTGACTGACGCGTACGCATAATATACGCCACGTGCAGAAAATGCAGAAAACGCTGGGGGCAATTTCTGGGCCCTATTTTGGCATTTAAGTAAGGCGCAGCTCTTTGCCAAGTTAGGCGCGGATTCAGTGAAGCCAAGTGGTCTCCACGTTACAAGGCACGGATTATTTAATTAATTATGATTTAAATTTAAATTTTAAAATAGGAAAAAGATATTTTAATTAGATTTTAAATTAATTAGGATTAGATATAAAAGATAATATTATTCTATTCCAATTTACATTCCGTACTTCTACAGTTTACCTGAATCCTTATTTTCTCTCTGAACCATGAGCAACTAAACCTCCACTGTTAAGGTTTGGAGCTCTGTCTATTGTATGGATTGATACTATTATTTTTCTATTTTAATTCATGTTTTGATTTATATTTCAAGAATTGTTTTCGTTCTTTATCTTATGAATTTGAGTAGAACGGAAGTATGACCCTCTTTCCAATTGAGTTCTTGTATAACTTGGAAAAGCTCTTTACTTGAACAACAGCTTGAAAACAATTTCTCCTAAATTCTAATTATCTGGATTTAACGGGATACGTGACATATAATCCTCTTATATTTGGATAATTAGGATTTTTATGCATAATAACTAGAATTAAACTTCACCCCCTAATTGGAATTAATTGACCAAGAAATTGGCGATTGATGAATTTTAGAGGAGACTAGAAAGGTTTAAGAAATTAGGGTCTAGTCACATATAGTTTGCTATGAATTAAATCTTGCATGATTAAAATAGTTAGTAAGAAAAGTCAATCCAGAAAATAGATAACTCTGAAATCTTAACTGCCTTCTTGATATTGTTTCTCCCAACTTATTTACTTGCTTGTCTTTCTAATATTTTGAATTTATTGTTTATGCTTTTGAATCTTCAAAACGATTTTCTGTTTGTTTGACTAAGCTAATCACTCAATTATTGTTGCTTGATCCATCAATCTTCGTGGGATCGACTCTCACTCACCTGATGTATTACTTGGTACGACCCGGTGCACTGGCCGGTTAGTTTGTGGTTAGAAATTCCGCACCAATATGTACCTATATTCGTAATATAAGCTCACTTTATTACCCTCATTGATTCCCAAATCCTCGTTAGCAGTTCTGTAGAATGATGCTGTTACACGATCATTTCCTTTGTTGACGTATTTAAATAAGTACTTGATTGACTTTGATTGATTTCACCATTCAAGATTAATGTGAGCGCCATGTTTCAAAAGTAGATGCCTATTATGTGGTACTACATTGTTGACTAGGTCAAATCAAAATCAGATTCCTAATTCCGTTCATGAATTTTTTATGTAAATATAATTAATTATAATTCTTTTCTTTTTTCGATTTAGCTTAATTTTAGTAATTTTATGATTAGAAATTTTTTCTTTATTTTAGGATAGCATTTTTCCCTTCTTTCCTATTTTATAGTTATTTCTATTTCTGTAATTCCTCTATAAAGAGGCTAGTTCCCTGTACATTTGATAATACAATATATTCAAATACTTCAACTTGGTATCAGAGCAGGATCTCTGCACTGTGCCTCTAATTTATAACTATGGTTGACAGTTCCTTAGTCATGAATCCTGAACAGAAGGAGAACACCACTCCTACTCCATCAGATTTAAAATCTGAGCAATGGATACTAGTTAGTGCTGACTCCCATTCAGTTCAGATCATCACATTTTGACTCAATGGGTCAAACTACCTTAGGTGGTCTCAATCAGTTCAGATGTATATCCATGGAAGAGGGAAGATTGAATATCTCACCGGTGAGTGAAGCCAGCCTAACGTCACTGACCCACAATATAATGCATGGGATACCAAAAATTCTATGGTGATAACATGGCTGGTGAACTCAATGGAGGAGGATATCATTAGTAACTATATGTACTATACCACTGCCAAAGAATTGTGGGATAGTGTCAAGGAGATGTACTCTGATCTTGGGAATAAATCCTAGATTTATGAACTTACTCTAAAAGCTAGAGAAATTTAACAAGGGAGTGACAATGTCACAAATATTTTCACACATTGAAGCGAGTGTGGTAGGATCTTGACCACTGTAATAACTACAAGTGGAATTTAGCTGCTGATGCCAAACACCATCAACAAACAATGGAAGAAGGGAGAATATTCCAGTTTCTTGCCGGCCTCAACGTGGAGCTAGATGAAGTTCGTGGCAGAATTATTGGAAGAGCAATCCTACCCTCAATTGGAGGAGTATTTTCTGAAGTTAGATGAGAGAAAATTCGTAGAGCTGTGATGATGGGGAAAGGCAAGATTGAACATACTTCTTCGGAGTCTAGTACACTCTTAGTGGCACCTGCTGCACTTAAAAGTTTATCAAATCAGAAGCACCCCTCCAATCTTTGGTGTGACCACTGCAATAAACCTCGTCACACCCGAGAAACATGTTGGAAGATTCATGGAAAACCGACATATCTTAAAGAAAGCAAACCTGGTCCCAAAATACGCTCTACCCTAACTGCTCACGAGGTTAAAAAATCATCATTAAGTAAGGAACAGGTTGAGAAATTCATAAGGCTGTAAAAAGTTCTAGTTCTGTGTCTAGTATTCCTAGTAGTTCTTTGGCTCAAACAGATAATTTTAGTATTCCTATGTCCTTTAATTGTACCTCAAACTTGAATGCATCATGGATTGTCGATTCAGGTGCATCTGACCATATGACCAACCTCTACCCTTTATTTAAAACATATTCTCCTTGCTTTGAAAGTGAGAAAATTAGAGTTGCTCATGGTAGTTTTTCATCTATTTGCTGGAAAAGGTACAATTAAACTATCCAAAAATATTGACCTAAGAAATGTCCTACATGTACCAAAGCTTTCTTGTAATTTCCTCTCTATTAGTAAAATCTGCAAGGATTCCAATTGTACTATGATATTCTTTGACACTCATGGTATTTTTCAGGACTGGACCTCGGAAAAGATGATTGGCAGTGCTAAGTGATGGATGGACTTTATCATTTTGAGGATATTTCGGAGGATAAAATAGGTCAAGGATTTAGTGGTATAAGTTATATGCCTATAAAGGACCAAATAATACTCTGGCACAATAGACTAGGACACCCTAGTTTTTCATATCTCAAACATTTGTTTCCAAGTTTGTTTAAGAATATTGATTCTTCTTTACTTAAATGTGAAAGTTGTATTCGTTCAAAGAGTCAGAGTTTCTTATTACTCTCAACTTTATCATGCATCTAAACCTTTCCACTGGATTTATAGTGATGTATGGGGTCCATCGAAAATAACAACTCAATTTAAAAAAAATAGTTTGTAATATTTATTGATGACCACACACGACTATGTTGGATCTATCTCATGCATGAAAAATCTGAGGTTTCAAAAATTTTTCAGTATTTTTCAACAATGGTGGAAACACAATTTGACATAAAAATTTCAATATTAAGAAGTGATAATGGTACTGAATACTTTAATAAAAGTCTTGGTAAATTTCTTCAAAAGAAATGTATTCAATATCAATCTACATGCCTCAATACACCCCCAACAAAATGGCATTGCTGAAAGGAAGAATAAACATCTTTTTGAAGTAGCACGTGCCATTATGTTTGAGGGTAATGTTCCAAAGTATTTATGGGGAGATGCTGCCCTAATAACAGCCTATCTCATAAATCAAATGCCCACACGTGTTAAATTATTGCACATCATTGGATACTTTCAAAAAGAAATTTTCAGCATATAGGTTGCATTCTGACTTACCTTTAAAAGTATTTGATTGCACTGTGTTTTTACATACACCTTCATATCAAAGTAAACTTGATCCAAGGGCAGAAAAATGTATTTTTATTGGCTATTCCCCAAGTAAAAAGGGTTATAAATGTTTCAATCCAAACACCAAGAAATTTCATATAAGCATGGATGTTACTTTTTTGGAACATGAAACTTTTTTTCAGAAAAATTCTCTTCAGGGGGAGAGTCTAAGGGAAGAAAATTTTTTGCATGAACCTTTACCCACTCCTATCTTACATATTGAGGATACAATATTCACTAATCAAGTAAATTCTAAAATAATTGCAAAACAAGATGTGGAAACTAATTTTGTAATTGTGCCAGAATTAGTTAGAATCCAAACAGAAAAAGAAATATCATAATCAGAAAAGGAGCTTCGGTGTTATGTTCAGAAATATCCCAAGAAGACTAGAGACCAGCCCATCATCTCTGTACCAGCCCAATCTGAAAATCCAGAAGACGGTCCAACTGTGGTACTTCAGGAACTTCTAGGTAAATATGAAATTGTCACTTCTAATAATAACTTGCCAATAGCCCTTAGGAAAGAAACCAGAACATGCACCAAAAAGGTACTCAAAACCAGCTCCAACCATCCTATTTCCAATTATGTCTCTTACCAAAATCTCTCTAAAAAACATCGAGCTTTTACTTCTAAAATTATGAATCTGATTAAGCCTAACATAGAGGAAGTACTAGATGATCCCAACTGAAAATTAGCAATGATGGAAGAGTGGCATGCACTCAAGAAGAGTGAAACTTGGGAGATTGTAGATCTGCAATAGAATACAAAATTGGTTGGCAGCAGGTGAGTTTTTACAATCAAGTGCAATGTTGATGGAAGCATAAAGAGGTATAAGGCTAGGTTAGTAGCTAGGGGATATACACAAACCTATGGAGTAGACTATCGAGAGACTTTTGCTCCAGTTGCCAAACTCAGCTCTGTGCCGATTCTCTTATCTCTTGCTGTGAATTACAATTGGCCTTTACATCAATTGGATATAAAGAATGCTTTCCTAAATGGGGAGCTAGAGGAAGAGGTGTTCATGAAACTTCCACCTGGATTTGAGGCTGAACTAGGGAGGAATAAAGTATGCAAACTAAAGAAATCTCTCTATGGATTGAAACAACCCTCAAGAGCTTGGTTTGAACGACTTGGAATGGTGGTGAAGGGACTTGGTTATACTCAAAGCTGAGCTGACCATACGCTTTTCTATAAACATTCAGCAGCTAATAAAACTGCCATCTTAATTATATATGTGGATGACATTATTCTGATAGGTGATAATTTTTTGGAGCTAAAAGACCAGAAGGAGAAGCTTGCCACAACATTTGAAATCAAAGAACTTGGCTCATTAAAATACTTTCTTAGAATTGAATTTGCAAGGTCTAAGAAAGGCATTTTTATGAACCAACGAAAGTACATCCTAAATCTTTCAAAAGAGATGGGATTACTTGGTTGTAAAGCTGTTGAAACACATATAGAGCCTAATTTAAAATTGAAGCCAGCTGAACTAGAAAATGTAACGGACAAAGGGAGATATTAGCGGTTGGTAGGGAAGCTAATCTATTTAACCCATACACGCCCAGATATAGCCTTTGCTGTGAGAATGGTAAGCCAGTTTATGCATTCGCCTGGTCAAGAACACATGGATACTGTCTTTAGAATCCTAAAGTACTTGAAGGGGTCGCCTGGAAAAGGGTTACTCTACAAAAAGCATGGTCATCTTCAAGTAGAAGCTTATACAAATGCAGATTGGACTGGGAATGTCATGGGTAGAACATCAACATCTGGGTATTGTACTTTTGTTGGCGAAAACCTGGTTAGTTGGAGGAGTAAAAAATAGAGTGTTGTGGCACAAAGTAGTGTAGAAGTTGAGTTTAGAGTAGTGGCTCATGGAATATGTGAAGCACTATGGGTACAGAAAATCCTACAAGAACTAAAAGTTTCCATTTCTCCACCAATGAGGTGGTATTGTGACAACAAATCTGTAATTTCTAAACATGTTGAAGTTGACAAGCATTTTATCAGAAAAAAGATTGAGAGAGGACAGATTTGCATCTCTTATGTTCCAACCACAGAACAATTAGCAGATTTTCTAACTAAAGGATTACCCAAGAAGACTTTTGATAGAATAATAAGCAAGATGTCAATGAATGATATCTTCAAGCCAGCTCGAGGGGAAGCGTTGACTAGATCAAATCAAAATCAGATTCCTAATTCCTTTCATGAATGTTTTATGTAAATATAATTAATTATAAATCTTTTCCTTTTTTGGTTTAGCTTAATTTTAGGAATTTTATGATAAGAAATCTTTCTTTTATTTTAGGCTAGTATTTTTTCCTTCTTTCCTATTTTATAGTTATTTCTATTTCTGTAATTCCTCTATAAAGAGGTTGATTCCCTATACATTTGATAATACAATATATTCAAACACTTTAACTCACATATCTATTATCAAGCTCTATTCCAGATTTATTTATTGTTTTACCGTCGTCCCTTCGTCTATATACTGGATAGCCATCTTTGTCTACCATTGTAACATCAACAAATTTCTTCGGAAAATGACGTATGCATTTCCCATTCTCCATATATGGTGAATTTTTCCTAGCCGCTACACATGGACCGTGCATCATGTGTTGAGCTATTGCTTCAAAGTATTCTAGATCTTTATCCTTGTTTGGTATTTCAGCTGAGATAATCTGATCGATATCTTTGCCCATCGGGTACTTGTCTTCCCAATGTAGAAATATCAATATGTGCGCATGGGGGAGCCCACATTTCTGAAACACTATCGTGTAAACCACTATAACGATAAAAAATTAACACATCTTAAATACCACTCAATAAATGTACACGTTTTGTCTTGCTCAATAAAGTCCAGCAGCATGAGTATTTAAATTATGTTTAGCTAACTTTATTGAAGGTTGAACAAATTATATAAAGCTAGACACTTTCACTAGGTGATTTTACTTTAAACATGTGTGCAGATAATTTTTTTGATAGACTAATCTATTCATGAGTGCAATGGATTATGCAACCGTCCTATATAATTCTAACAAAGTTTTGCATGTCTGTAATTATAACATGTTCATAATTATATAGGATCGTTTAATTTACTAATGAATAACCTATATAAAATTACCTGCTATGACCTTTCCCAAAGATTTTGTTTTCTCTAATATCTTTTATAAGATGATCCAATTTCACCTTGAAAGGCCTACATACCATATTTGGTTGGTTTTCTGGATTTACTTCTCTATTACTGAGAAAATCTTAGGATTACATGTGAAAGTGATAAAAAGATCAGGGTAGTCCACTGTTTTACATATAGCCATTACATCTTGATAATTTTGTATCATGTACCTTGGTCCCCCAGTAAATGAAGACGGTAATATAATGCGTTTCCTCGAGATGGTGTAGTTTCTCCGTTCAATACAACTTCTTTAATTCCTTTGTACATCTCCACTTTAAATTTTTCTTGTTTTAGCTATATAAAATTTAATCTTGCTGATTCAGCCATTAAGTAGGCATCAACCAGAAACTGCTGGAGAAGTCTCCTTGCATACAATAAAGGGGATGAATCAGAATATCTCTCTTGAATCATGTAACAAAAAAATATTTCAGTGAAACTTCATCCCTTCTATCCATCGTTATCCTTTTTTTTATTGAGAGGTATACTGATGAGCAGATATTTTATACGCTTTTTGGGGGTAATTTCATGTAGATTTTAGTATGTTTTAATTAGTTTTTAGTAGAAT